>NC_042977.1:48270651-48320651 GCF_901001165.1 Salmo trutta
TATTAATGACCCTGTATATAGTATGGTATTAACTAATATAGTATGGTATTAACTGACCCTGTATATAGTATGGTACTAACTGACCCTGTATATAGTATGGTATTTACGACCCTGTATATAGTTGGTATTAACTGACCCTGTATATAGTATGGTATTAACTGTATATAGTATGGTATTAACTGATCCTGTATAGTAGTGTGGTATTTACTGACCCTGTATATAGTATGGTACTAACTGACCCTGTATATACAGTTGAAGTTGGAGGTTTACATACACCTTAGCCAAATACATTTGCACTCAGTTATTCACAATTCCTGACATTTAATCCTTGTAAAAATTCCCTGTTTTAGGTCAGTTAGAATCACCACTTTATTTTAAGAATGTGAAATGTCAGAATAATAGTAGAGAGAATGATTTATTTCAGCTTTTATTCTTTCATCACATTCCCAGTGGGTCAGAAGTTTACATACACTCAATTAGTATTTAGTAGCATTGCCTTTAAATTGTTTAACTTGGGTCAAACGTTTCGGGTAGCCTTCCACAAGCTTCCCACAATAAGTTGGGTGAATTTTGGCCCATTCCTCCTGACAGAGCTGGTGTAACTGAGACAGGTTTCCTTGCTCGCACAAGCTTTTCAGTTCTGACCACCCTTTTCTATAGGATTGAGGTCAGGGCTTTGTGATGGTCACTCCAATACCTTGACTTTGTTGTCTTTAAGCCATTTTGCCACAACTTTGGAAGTATGCTTGGGGTCATTGTCCATTTGGAAGACCCATTTGCGTCCAAGCTTTAACTTCCTGACAGATGTCTTGAGATGTTGCTTCAATATATCCACATAATTTTCCTCCTTCATGATGCCATCTATTTTGTGAAGTGCACCAGTCCCTTCTGCAGCAAAGCACCCCCACAACATGATGCTGCCACCCGTGCTTCACGGTTGGGATGGTGTCTTCGGGATGCAAGTCTCCCGTTTATTCCTCCAAACATAACGATGGTCATTATGGCCAAACAGTTCCTATTTTTGTTTCATCAGACCAGAGGATATTTCTCTAAAAAGTACGGTCTTTGTCCCCATGTGCATTTGCAAACCGTAGTCTGGCTTTTTTATGGCGGTTTTGGAGCAGTGGCTTCTTCCTTGCTGAGCGGCCTTTCAGGTTATAGGATTCATTTTACTGTGGATATAGACACTTTTGTACCTGTTTCCTCCAGCATCTTCACAGAGTCCTTTGCTGTTGTTCTGGGATTGATTTGCACTTTTCGCACCAAAGTACTTTCATCTCTAGGAGACAGAACGCGTCTCCTTCCTGAGTGGTATGACGGCTGCGTTTTCCCATGGTGTTTTATACTTGTGTACTATTGTCTGTACAGATGTACGTGGTACCTTCAGGCGTTTGGAAATTGCTCCCAAGAATGTACCCAACTTGTGGAGGTCTACAACTTTTTTCTGAGGTCTTGGCTGATTTATTTGATTTTCCCATGATGTCAAGCAAAGAGGCACTGAGTTTGCAGGTAGGCCTTGAAATACATCCACATGTACACCTCAACTTGTCTCAAATTATGTCAATTAGCCTATCAGAAGCTTCTAAAGCCATGGAATTTTCCAAGCTGTTTAAAGGCACAGTCAACTTAGTGTATGTAAACTTCTGACCCACTGGAATTGTGATACAGTGAATTATAGGTGAAATAATCTGTCTGTAAACAATTGTTGGAAAAATTACTTGTGTCATGCATAAGGTAGATGTTCTAAGTGACTTGCCAAAACTATAGTTTGTTAACAAGAAATGTGTGGAGTGGTTGAACAACGAGTTTTAATGACTCCAACCTAAGTGTATGTAAACTTCCGACTTCAACTGTAGTATGGTATTATCTGACCCTGTATATAGTATGGTATTAACTGACCCTGTATAGTATGGTATTAACTGTATATAGTATGGTATTAACTGACCCTGTATATAGTATGGTATTAACTGACCCTGTATATAGTATGGTATTAACTGACCCTGTATAGTATGGTATTAACTGTATATAGTATGGTATTAACTGATCCTGTATATAGTATGGTATTAACTGTATATAGTATGGTATTAACTGACCCTGTATATAGTATGGTATTACCTGACCCTGTATATAGTATGGTATTAACTGTATATAGTATGGTATTAACCTGATCCTGTATATAGTATGGTATTAACTGATCCTGTATATAGTATGGTATTAACTGACCCTGTATATAGTATGGTATTAACTGTATATAGTATGGTATTAACTGACCCTGTATATAGTATGGTATTAACTGTATATAGTGTGGTATTAACTGACCCTGTATATAGTATGGTATTAACTGATCCTGTATATAGTATGGTATTAACTGACCCTGTATATAGTATGGTATTAACTGTATATAGTATGGTATTAACTGTATATAGTATGGTATTAACTGATCCTGTATATAGTATGGTACTAACTGACCCTGTATATAGTATGGTATTAACTGTATATAGTATGGTATTAACTGACCCTGTATATAGTATGGTATTAACTGTATATAGTGTGGTATTAACTGACCCTGTATATAGTATGGTATTAACTGATCCTGTATATAGTATGGTATTAACTGACCCTGTATATAGTATGGTATTAACTGTATATAGTATGGTATTAACTGTATATAGTATGGTATTAACTGATCCTGTATATAGTATGGTACTAACTGACCCTGTATATAGTATGGTATTAACTGATCCTGTATATAGTATGGTATTAACTGATCCTGTATATAGTTTGGTATTAACTGATCCTGTATATAGTATGGTATTAACTGACCCTGTATATAGTATGGTATTAACTGTATATAGTTTGGTATTAATGACCCTGTATATAGTATTGTATAACTGACCCTGTATATAGTATGGTATTAAACTGACCCTGTATATAGTATGGGTATTAACTGACCCTGTATATAGTATGGTATTAACTGTTATATAGTATGATATTAACTGACCCTGTATATAGTATGGTATTAAACTGACCCTGTATATAGTATGGTATTAACTGACCCTGTATCTAGTATGGTTATTAACTGAACCTGTATATAGTATGGTATTAACTGATCCTGTATATAGTATGGTATTAACTGGTCCTGTATATAGTATGGTATTAACTGTATATGTATGATATTAACTGACCCTGTATATAGTATGGTATTAACTGACCTGTATATAGTTTGTATTAACTGATATAGTATGGTATTAAATGACCCCGTGTATTAGTATGGTATAACTGATCCTGTATATAGTATGTATTAACTGTATATAGTTGGTATTAACTGACCCTGTATATAGTATGGTATTAAATGGTATTTCTCGCTGCTAGTTTTGTGTCGGTTCTACGGCTTGCACTAATGAATATAACACCGGATTGTATTCTCACGTGTCCTTTCAGTCCGTCATGTGTCGTCTATTCTTTCTGTAGAGCTGATAGCTGACAGGTCTATGAGAAGATAAATACGCTGTGCTCAGCCCTTTTCCCTCAGTGTTTTGCCAATATAATCATTCTCACTTGTACTCTATGGCAGGTGGAGAGAGGATTAGATGAACCTTTAATGTTAAATCAAAGGGAGGAAATCTAAACTGTTCCTTCTTACTCTAGTTGCTATTGATTCCTCATTCTACCTTTTCTTCGCTTTTCCCCCATCATGTGAGCTATAATCCACCTTTGTTAAAACCATCAGTATAGCTGGCAGTGTCACTATGAGATACAAGACTTCCTGTCATTTCAGGAAGTACACTAACGTTCCAATTCCAACTCTCTTTTCAATTAGGAACATGTGGATATGGAATTTAGTTTTACTTTCGGAATTGACTGGAATTGAATTGGGATTGACTCCAACCCTGTCTCATGTCTCCTCAATGTTTTACAGTCAATCAAAGCAACAACACAGTCCTCTCCCAGTCCTCTCCCGGTCCTTTCCCAGTCCTTTCCCAGTCCTCTCCCAGTCCTCTCCCAGTCCTCTCCCAGTCCTCTCCCAGTTCTCTCCCAGTCCTCTCCCAGTCCTCTCCCAGTCCTCTCCCAGTCCTCTCCCAGTCCTCTCCCAGTCCTCTCCCAGTTCTCTCCCAGTCCTTTCCCAGTCCTCTCCCAGTTCTCTCCCAAGTCCTCTCCCGGTCCTCTCCCAGTCCTCTCCCAGTCCCCTCCCAGTCTTCTCCCAGTCCTCTCCCGGTCCTCTCCTAGTCCTCTCCCAGTCCTCTCTCGGTCATCTCTCTCTACATAAAGAACTTTTGCTAACCCACGTTAGTGTCTCCTCTCCACTGTATACTGTCAAATGTATCCAGATGGCTACATGCTATTTAAAGGGACTGCAAAAAAAATTAAATAAACATATCCCAGAAATGTTCCATACGCACAAAAAGCTTTTTTCTCTCAAATGTTTTGCCCATTTTATTTTACATCCTGTTAGTGAGCATTTCTCCTTTGCCAAGATAATCCACCCACCTGACAGGTGTGGCATATCAAGAATCTGATTAAACAGTATGATTCATTACATAAATGCACCTTGTTGCTGAGGTGGGGGTGCTTTTGTGGGGAACAACTCATTCTGATTGGCTGGGCCTAGCTTCCCAGTGGGTGGGCCTATGCCCTCCCAGTACCTCCCAATCCCTCCCAGGCCCACCCAGGACCTCCCAAGCCCTCCCAGGCCCACCCAGGACCTCCCAGGCCCTCCCAGGCCCATTTCACATGTCCTGATATGAACTGTAACTCAGTAAAATCTTTGAAATTGCTGCATGTTGCGATATATGTTCAGTATGAATGTAAACAAACACTGTATAGCCTCCAAACATGAATTAAACTATAGTTTGATATCATGGATGGTCAATCCTTGCATCCAAAGCTTTGTCTATGAATTTGACATTTTCCCCTCAGCCCCATACCTCAGCTGCTTACCAAAACAGTGGCAGGATGGACACTTTGTTATTGTTTGAACTGCAGATTGCCTCTTTAAATCAAATTTGATTTGTCTTGATGTGATCCTTCAGGCGTTAAGTCCTAACCCTCCAGCTACATTGTTCTAATCCCCATTAATGTTGTCCTCTCCTCTGTTCTTCTACAATCAGGATCATTCAGCTGAAGTTTTGTACATTTCCACAGTACCGTCTCACATGCTGTCTCCTCTATCCTAGATTCAGCCTTCATGATGGTCAACACGTCGGGATGTTTTGCTGGTCAGAAGGCCCTCCTCTTCACCCCCCAGCTAAAGGAGAATGACACCCACTGCGTAATCTTCGAGTACTTCCTGTCTGGGCGCGAGGGGGCGGGGCCGGGGCAGCTCAACATGTACATCAGAGAGAACAACAGTCCCCTGGGCATGCCTGTCTGGAATGTGTCTGGGCCAGCTACTAGAGACTGGGTACAGGTAGAACTGGCCATCTCTACCTACTGGCCCAACTTCTATCAGGTGAGAAGGTTTCACCATACCATATCTTATCATACCTTACCTTACCATACTATACCTTACCTTACCATACCATATCTTACCATACCTTACCTTACCTTACCATACCACACCACACCATACCACACCATACCTTACCTTACTATACCTTACCACACCATACCATACCACACCACACCATACCATATCTTATCATACCTTACCTTACCTTACCATACCATATCTTACCATACTATATCTTACCATACCTTACCTTACCACACCATACCACACCACACCACACCTTACCACACCATACCTTACCACACCATACCACACCATACCTTACCATACCACACCACACCACACCATACCATACCATACCATACCTTACCATACCTTACCTTACCTTACCTTACCACACCACACCATACCACACCATACCATACCATACCATACCATACCTTACCATACCTTACCTTACCTTACCACACCACACCATACCTTATCATACCTTACCTTACCATACTATACCTTACCTTACCTTACCACACCATACCACACCACACCACACCATACCTTACCACACCATACCACACCATACCATACCTTACCACACCATACCATACCATACCATACCTTACCACACCACACCATACCATACCATACCATACCATACCTTACCACACCACACCACACCACACCATACCTTACTACACCACACCATACCACACCATACCTTACCACACCATACCACACCACACCATACCACACCATACCTTACCACACCATACCACACCATACCTTACCACACCATACCACACCATACCATACCTTACCACACCATACCATACCATACCACACCACACCATACCACACCATACCTTACCACACCATACCATACCATACCATACCTTACCACACCACACCACACCATACCACACCATACCTTACCACACCATACCATACCACACCATACCATACCACACCACACCATACCACACCATACCTTACCACACCATACCATACCACACCACACCATACCACACCATACCATACCACACCATACCATACCATACCTTACCACACCATACCATACCACACCACACCACACCACACCATACCATACCTTACCACACATTTACATTTACATTTACATTTAAGTCATTTAGCAGACGCTCTTATCCAGAGCGACTTACAAATTGGTGCATTCACCTATAATATCCAGTAGAACAACCGCTTTACAATAGTGCATCTAAATCTTTTAAAGGGGGGGGGTTAGAAGGATTACTTTATCCTATCCCGGGTATTCCTTAAAGAGGTGGGGTTTCAGGTGTCTCCGGAAGGTGGTGATTGACTCCGCTGTCCTGGCATCGTGAGGGAGATTGTTCCACCATTGGGGTGCCAGAGCGGCGAACAGTTTTGACTGGGCTGAGCGGGAACTGTGCTTCCTCAGAGGTAGGGAGGCGAGCAGGCCAGAGGTGGATGAACGCAGTGCCCTTGTTTGGGTGTAGGGCCTGATCAGAGCCTGAAGGTACGGAGGTGCCGTTCCCCTCACAGCTCCGTAGGCAAGCACCATGGTCTTGTAGCGGATGCGAGCTTCAACTGGAAGCCAGTGGAGCGAGCGGAGGAGCGGGGTGACGTGAGAGAACTTGGGAAGGTTGAACACCAGACGGGCTGCGGCGTTCTGGATGAGTTGTTGGGGTTTGATGGCGCAGGCAGGGAGCCCAGCCAACAGCGAGTTGCAGTAATCCAGACGGGAGATGACAAGTGCCTGGATTAGGACCTGCACCGCTTCCTGTGTGAGGCAGGGTCGTACTCTGCGAATGTTGTAGAGCATGAACCTACAGGATCGGGTCACCGCCTTGATGTTAGTGGAGAACGACAGGGTGTTGTCCAGGATCACGCCAAGGTTCTTAGCACTCTGGGAGGAGGACACAAGGGAGTTGTCAACCGTGATGGCGAGATCATGGAACGGGCAGTCCTTCCCCGGGAGGAAGAGCAGCTCCGTCTTGCCGAGGTTCAGCTTGAGGTGGTGATCCGTCATCCACACTGATATGTCTGCCAGACATGCAGAGATGCGATTCGCCACCTGGTTGTCAGAAGGGGGAAAGGAGAAGATTAATTGTGTGTCGTCTGCATAGCAATGATAGGAGAGACCGTGTGAGGATATGACAGATCCAAGTGACTTGGTGTATAGCGAGAATAGGAGAGGGCCTAGAACAGAGCCCTGGGGGACACCAGTGGTGAGAGCACGTGGTGCGGAGACAGATTCTCGCCACGCCACCTGGTAGGAGCGACCTGTCAGGTAGGACGCAATCCAAGCGTGGGCCGCGCCGGAGATGCCCAGCTCGGAGAGGGTGGAGAGAAGGATCTGATGGTTCACAGTATCAAAGGCAGCAGATAGGTCTAGAAGGATGAGAGCAGAGGAGAGAGAGTTAGCTTTAGCAGTGCGGAGAGCCTCCGTGACACAGAGAAGAGCAGTCTCAGTTGAATGCCCAGTCTTGAAACCTGACTGATTAGGGTCAAGAAGGTCGTTCTGAGAGAGATAGCAGGAGAGCTGGCCAAGGACGGCACGTTCAAGAGTTTTGGAGAGAAAAGAAAGAAGGGATACTGGTCTGTAGTTGTTGACATCGGAGGGATCGAGTGTAGGTTTTTTCAGAAGGGGTGCAACTCTCGCTCTCTTGAAGACGGAAGGGACGTAGCCAGCGGTCAAGGATGAGTTGATGAGCGAGGTGAGGTAGGGGAGAAGGTCTCCGGAAATGGTCTGGAGAAGAGAGGAGGGGATAGGGTCAAGTGGGCAGGTTGTTGGGCGGCCAGCCGTCACAAGACGCGAGATTTCATCTGGAGAGAGAGGGGAGAAAGAGGTCAAAGCACAGGGTAGGGCAGTGTGAGCAGGACCAGCGGTGTCGCTTGACTTAGCAAACGAGGATCGGATGTCGTCAACCTTCTTTTCAAAATGGTTGACGAAGTCATCCGCAGTGAGGGAGGAGGGGGGGGGAGGGGGAGGAGGATTCAGGAGGGAGGAGAAGGTAGCAAAAAGCTTCCTAGGGTTAGAGGCAGATGCTTGGAATTTAGAGTGGTAGAAAGTGGCTTTAGCAGCAGAGACAGAAGAGGAAAATGTAGAGAGGAGGGAGTGAAAGGATGCGAGATCCGCAGGGAGGCGAGTTTTCCTCCATTTCAGCTCGGCTGCCCGGAGCCCTGTTCTGTGAGCTCGCAGTGAGTCGTCGAGCCACGGAGCAGGAGGGGAGGACCGAGCCGGCCTGGAGGATAGGGGACAGAGAAAATCAAAGGATGCAGAGAGGGAGGAGAGGAGGGTTGAGGAGGCAAAATCAGGAGATAGGTTGGAGAAGGTTTGAGCAGAGGGAAGAGATGATAGGATGGAAGAGGAGAGAGTAGCAGGAGAGAGAGAGCGAAGGTTGGGACGGCGCAATACCTTCCGAGTAGGGGCAGAGTGAGAAGTTTTTGATGAGAGCGAGAGGGAAAAGGATACAAGGTAGTGGTCGGAGACTTGGAGAGGAGTTGCAATGAGATTAGTGGAAGAACAGCATCTAGTAAAGATGAGGTCAAGCGTATTGCCTGCCTTGTGAGTAGGGGGGGAAGGTGAGAGGGCGAGGTCAAAAGAGGAGAGGAGTGGAAAGAAGGAGGCAGAGAGGAATGAGTCGAAGGTAGACGTGGGGAGGTTAAAGTCACCCAGAACTGTGAGAGGTGAGCCATCCTCAGGGAAGGAACTTATCAAGGCGTCAAGCTCATTGATGAACTCTCCAAGGGAACCTGGAGGGCGATAAATGATGAGGATGTTAAGCTTGAAAGGGCTGGTAACTGTGACAGCATGGAATTCAAATGAGGAGATAGATGGGTCAGGGGAGAAAGAGAGAATGTCCACTTGGGAGAGATGAGGATTCCAGTGCCACCACCCCGCTGGCTCGATGCTCTAGGGGTATGCGAGAACACGTGGGCAGACGAGGAGAGAGCAGTAGGAGTAGCAGTGTTATCTGTGGTGATCCATGTTTCCGTCAGCGCCAGGAAGTCTAGGGACTGGAGGGTAGCATAGGCTGAGATGAACTCAGCCTTGTTGGCCGCAGACCGGCAGTTCCAGAGGCTGCCGGAGACCGGGAACTCCACGTGGGTCGTGCGCGCTGGGACCACCAGGTTAGAGTGGCAGCGGCCACGCGGTGTGAAGCGTTTGTATGGCCTGTGCAGAGGGGAGAGAACAGGGATAGACAGACACATAGTTGACAAGCTACAGAAGAGGCTACGCTAATGCAAAGGAGATTGGAATGACAAGTGGACTACACGTCTCGAATGTTCAGAAAGTTAAGCTTACGTTGCAAGAAATCTTATTGACTAAAATGACGAAAATGATACAGTACTGCTGGCTGGTGGAGTAGGCTAGCTAGCAGTGGCTGCGTTGTTGACTTTGTTTGACCGTGTAGCTGGCTAGGTGTAGCTGGCTAGGTGACCTCGATAGTTTCAGTACTACACCTTGTCATGATACAAAAGCAACTTTGTAGCTAGCTAACATAACACTAATCAAGACGATCCTTTGTAATGTATTTAGTTTCTACAGTGTTACTAGTTGGCTGGGTTTGGAAAAATGGCGTCGCGGGGGACGGCAATAGCTGGCTAGCTAACCTCGGTAATTACTAAACTACACAATTATCAAGCTATGACAAAGACAACTATGTAGCTAGCTAGCCAACACTGCACTAGTCAAATCGTTCCGTTGTAAAGCATTGGTATCTACAGCGCTGCTAGTCGGTAACGGGTTGGCTAGCTGTTGGCTAGCTAGCTAGCAGTGGGTTAATGATGACTAGGTGTGTTGACTACGTCTGGCGTCGCGGCTGGCTAGTTACTAATAATTACTCTAAACTACACAATTATCTTAGATGCAAAGACAGCAAAGACAACTATGTAGCTGGCTCACTAACACTACACTAATCAAGTCGTTCCGTTGTAAAGTATTAGTGTCTAGAGCGCTGCTAGTCGGTAACGGTTGGCTAGCTAGCTAGCAGTGGGTTAATGAAGACTAGGTGTGTTGACTAAGTCTGGCGTCGCGGCTGGCGTCGCGGCTGGCTAGTTACTAATAATTACTCTAAACTACACAATTATCTTAGATGCAAAGACAACTATGTAGCTGGCTCACTAACACTACACTAGTCAAGTCGTTCCGTTGTGATGTAAAAGATTCTACAGTGCTGCTAGTCGGTGGAAGTTGGCTGGTTGGCTAGCTAGCAGTGTTGACTAGCTAGCTAGCAGTGATGACTACGTTAGGAGGACGAAGATAGCTAACTTCGATAATTACTCTAAGCTACACGATTATCTTTGATACAAAGACGGCTATGTAGCACACCACACCACACCACACCATACCATACCATACCTTACCACACCACACCACACCATACCATACCATACCATACATTACCACACCATACCATACCATACCTTACCACACCATACCACACCACACCACACCACACCATACCATACCACACCACACCACACCATACCACACCATACCATACCATACCATACCTTACCACACCATACCACACCATACCATACCATACCTTACCACACCATACCACACCACACCATACCATACCATACCACACCATACCACACCACACCACACCATACCATACCATACCACACCACACCACACCACACCATACCATACCATACCACACCACACCATACCATACCATACCACACCATACCATACCATACCATACCACACCACACCACACCACACCATACCATACCATACCATACCACACCATACCATACCCTGGCACACAGCCCCAGTCACAGTGATTTCACACCCTGATTATCAGTGTTTCTAGGTCTAATTGATGAAGAGAGGGGAATTCACCCAACTGCGTCCCAAATGTGACCCTATTCCCTATGGGCCCTGGTCAAAAGTAGTGCACTATGTAGGGAATAGGGTGCCATTGGACCCTGATCAAAAGTAGTGCATTTTATAGGGAACAGGGTGCCATTGGACCTTGGTCAAAAGTAGTGCACTTTCTAGGGTATAGGGTGCCATTTGGGACATAGAGTAGGAAATGGTAATTGATGCAGAGGGCCTTCTTGATCTCCCAACCAACGGGAGATTAGGCTCCACTGGGCTATTTCATTATCGCTACCAGGCTACAGGCCCCACTGTGTGTGTGTGTGTGTTCTTGTGTGTGTGTGCGTGTGTGTGTTCTTGTGTGTGTGTGTGTGTGTTCTTGTGTGTGTGTGTGTGTTCTTGTGTGTGTGTGTGTGTTCTTGTGTGTGTGTGTGTGTGTGTGTGTGTGTGTGTGTGTGTGTGTGTGTGTGTGTGTGTGTGTGTGTGTCCCTGTGTGTGTGTGTGTGTGTGTGTGGTAAATAAAGGTCTCAGACTCCAAACTGACCAAAAGGTAAAATGGTAAAATACTTCTGCAGGCAGGAATGATATCTGTGCCGTCTCTTCCTCACAAGGAAAATTAAAAAAAGAGAAATCCTCCAAATTACATCTAATTAGCAACACGTGTTAATTATAGGTGTCTGTAATTGCATAGTAACCTAAGGGATTGTGTGTGTGTGTGTGCGCGTGTGTGTGTGTGTGTGTAATGTGTATGTTTGTAATGGTGCGTGTGTGTGTGTGTGTGTGTGTGTGTGTGTGTGTGTGTGTGTGTGTGTGTGTGTGTGTGTGTGATTGTCATAATGAAACCACCAGGTACTCTGATATTATTCAGTAAGTACACACTATTTCTTTATTTAACCAGGTCGGCTAGTTGAGAACAAGTCCTTTATTTAACCAGGTAGGCTAGTTGAGAACAAGTCCTTTATTTAACCAGGTAGGCTAGTTGAGAACAAGTCCTTTATTTAACCAGGTAGGCTAGTTGAGAACAAGTCCTTTATTTAACCAGGTCGGCTAGTTGAGAACAAGTCCTTTATTTAACCAGGTAGGCTAGTTGAGAACAAGTCCTTTATTTAACCAGGTCGGCTAGTTGAGAACAAGTCCTTTATTTAACCAGGTCGGCTAGTTGAGAACAAGTCCTTTATTTAACCAGGTAGGCTAGTTGAGAACAAGTCCTTTATTTAACCAGGTAGGCTAGTTGAGAACAAGTCCTTTATTTAACCAGGTAGGCTAGTTGAGAACAAGTCCTTTATTTAACCAGGTAGGCTAGTTGAGAACAAGTCCTTTATTTAACCAGGTAGGCTAGTTGAGAACAAGTCCTTTATTTAACCAGGTAGGCTAGTTGAGAACAAGTCCTTTATTTAACCAGGTAGGCTAGTTGAGAACAAGTCCTTTATTTAACCAGGTAGGCTAGTTGAGAACAAGTCCTTTATTTAACCAGGTAGGCTAGTTGAGAACAAGTCCTTTATTTAACCAGGTAGGCTAGTTGAGAACAAGTTCTCATTTGCAACTGCGACCTGGCCAAGATAAAGCAAAGCAGTTCGACACATACAACAACACATGGAATAAACAAAACATACAGTCAATAATACAGTAGAACAAAAGAAAACAAAAAGTCTATTTACAGTGAGTGCAAATGGGGTAAGTTAATGCAATAAATAGGCCATGGTGGCGAAGTAATTACAATATAGCAATTAAACACTGGAATGGTAGATGTGCAGAAGATGAATGTGCAAGTAGAGATACTGGGGTGCAAAGGAGCAAGTTAAATAAATAAATACAGTATGGGGATGAGGTAGGTAGATAGATGGGCTGCTTACAGATGGGCTATGTACAGGTGCAGTGATCTGTGAGCTGCTTTGACAGCTGGTGCTTAAAGCTAGTGAGGGAGATATGAGTCTCCAGCTTCAGTGATTTTTTCAGTTCGTTCCAGTCATTGGCAGCAGAGAACTGGAAGGAAAGACGACCAAAGGAGGAATTGGCTTTGGGGGTGACCAGTGAGATATACCTGCTGGAGCGCTTGCTACGAGTGGGTGCTGCTATGGTGACCAGTGAGCTGAGATAAGGCCGGGCTTTACCTAGCAGAGACTTGTAGATAACCTGTAGCCAGTGGGTTTGGCGACGAGTATGACGCGAGGGCCAACCAACGAGAGCGTACAGGTCGCAATGGTGGGTAGTATATGGGGCTTTGGTAACAAAACGAATGGCACCGTGATAGACTGCATCCAGTTTGTTGAGTAGAGTGTTGGAGGCTATTTTATATTTGACATCACCGAAGTTGAGGATCGGTAGGATGGTCAGTTTTACGAGGGTATGTTTTGCAGCATGAGTGAAGGATGCTTTGTTGCGATATAGGAAGCCGATTCTAGATTTCATTTTGGATTGGAGATGCTTAATGTGAGTCTGGAAGGAGAGTTTACAGTCTAACCAGACACCCAGGTATTTGTAGTTGTCCACGTATTCTAAGTCAGAGCCGTCCAGAGTAGTGATGCTGTACGGGCGAGCAGGTGCTGGTAGCGATCAGTTGAATAGCATGCATTTAGTTTTAATTGCGTTTAAGAGCAGTTGGAGGCCACGGAAGGAGAGTTGTATTGCATTGAAGCTCGTCTGGAGGTTAGCTAACACAGTGTCCAAAGAGGGGCCAGAAGTATACTGAATGGTGTCGTTTGCGTAGAGGTGGATCAGAGAATCACCAGCAGCAAGAGCAACATCATTGATCTGTACAGAGAAGAGAGTCAGCACGAGAATTTAACCCTGTGGCACCCCCATAGAGACTGCCAGAGGTCTGGACAACAGGCCCTCCGATTTGACACACTGAACTCTGTCTGCGAAGTAGTTGGTGAACCAGGCGAGGCAGTCATTTGAGAAATCAAGGCTATTGAGTCTGCCGATAAGAATACGGTGATTGACAGAGTCGAAAGCCTTGGCAGGTCGATGAATACGGCTGCACAGTAATGTCTCTTATCGATGGCGGTTATGATGTCGTTTAGGAACTTGAGCGTGGCTGAGGTGCACCCATGACCAGCTCTGAAACCAGATTGCATAGCGGAGAAGATACGGTGGGATTCGAAATGGTCGGTAATCTGTTTGTTAACTTCACTTTCGAAGACCTTTCGAAAGACAGGGTAGGATCGATATAGGTCTGTAGCAGTTTGGGTCTAGAGTGTCACCCCCTGGGGGCAGAGGGAGGTCTATAGCAAGCGGCAACAGTGAGAGACTTGTTTCTGGAAAGGGGAATTTTTAGAAGTAGAAGCTCAAATTGTTTGGGTACAGACTTGGATAGTAATACAGAACTCTGCAGGCTATCTTTGCAGTAGATTGCAACACCACCCCCTTTGGCAGTTCTATCTTGGCTGAAAATGTTTTAGTTAGCGATGGAGATTTCAGGGTTTTTGGTGGTTTTCCTAAGCCAGGATTCAGACACGGCTAAGACATCCGGGTTGGCAGAGTGTGCTAAAGCAGTGAGTAAAACAAACTTAGGGACTAGGCTTCTAATGTTAACATGCATGAAACCAAGGCTTTTACGGTTACTGAAGTCAACAAATGAGAGCACCTGGGGAATGGGAGTGGAGCTAGGCACTGCAGGACCTGGATTAACCTCCACATCACCAGAGGAACAGAGGAGAAGTCGGATAAGGGTACAGCTAAAGGCTATACGAACTGGCCGTCTAGCACGTTTGGAACATAGAGTAAAAGGAGCAGGTTTCTGGGCACGATAGCATAGATTCAAGGCATAGTGTACAGACAAAGGTAAGACTGTAAACTGGGGAGTGATTGGCTATGAGCTAGACTGTAAACTGGGGAGTGTTTGGCTATGAGCTAGACTGTAAAGTTCATTCATTGCATAAGTATTCAGACCCTTTACTCAGGACTTTGTTGAAGCACCTTTGGCAGCGATTACAGCCTTGAGTCTTCTTGGGTATGATGCTACAAGCTTGGCACACCTGTATTTGGGGAGTTTCTCCCATTCTTCTCTGCAGATCCTCTCAAGCTCTGTCAGATTGGATGGGGAGTGTTGCAGCACAGCTATTTTCCGATCACTCCGGAGATTTTAGATCGGGTTCAACTCCATTGGGCCACTTAAAGACATTTAGAGACTTGTCCCGAAGCCACTCCTGCATCGTCTTGGCTGTGTGCTTAGGGTTGTTGTCCTGTTGAAAGGTGAATCTTCGTCCCAGTCTGAGGTCCTGAGCGCTCTGGAGCAGGTTTTCATCAAGGATCTCTCTGTCCTTTGCTCCGTTCATCTTTGCCTTGATCCTGACTAGTCTCCCAGTCCCTGCTGCTGAAAAACATCCCCAGAGCATGATGCTGCCACCACCATGCTTCACCCTAGGGATAGTGCCAGGTTTCCTCCAGATATGATGTTTGGCATTTAGGCCAAAGAGTTGATCTTAGTTTCATCAGACCAGAGAGTCTTTATGTGCCTTTTGGCAAACTCCAAGCGGGCTGTCATGTGTCTTTTACTGAGGAGTGGCTTCTGTCTGGCCAATCTACCATGAAGGTCTGATTGGTTTGAGTGCTGCAGAGATGGTTGTCCTTCTGGAAGGTTCTCCCATCTCCACAGAGGAACTCTGGGGCTCTGTCAGAGTGACCATCGGGTTCTTGGTCACCTCCCTGACCAAGGCCCTTCTCCCCCGATTGCTCAGTTTGTCCGGGTGGCCAGCTCTAGGAAGAATCTTGGTGGTTCCAAACTTCTTCCATTTAAGAATGATGAAGGTCACTGTGTTCTTGGGGACTTTCAATGCTGCAGAATATTTTTTTGTACCCTTCCCCAGATCTGTGCCTCGACCCGATCCTGTCTCGGCACTCTACTGACATTTCCTTTGACCTCATGGCTTGTTTTTTTCTCTGACATGCACTGTCAACTGTGGAACCTTATATAGACAGGTGTGTGCCTTTCC
Source organism: Salmo trutta (assembly GCF_901001165.1). Classification (NCBI taxonomy): domain Eukaryota; kingdom Metazoa; phylum Chordata; class Actinopteri; order Salmoniformes; family Salmonidae; genus Salmo; species Salmo trutta. The sequence continues at coordinate 48,286,868 of NC_042977.1, forward strand.
AAATCATGTCCAATCAATTGAATTTACCACAGGTGGACTCCAATCAAGTTGTAGAAACATCTCAAAGACCTTTCTTCTGAAACTCGTTAATCTATTCTTATTCTGCGAAATGAAGGCTATTCCATGCGAGAAATTGCCAAGATACTGAAGATCTGGTACAACGCTGTGTACGACTCCCTTCACAGAACAGCTCAAACTGGCTCTAACCAGAATAGAAAGAGGAGTAGGAGGCCCCGGTGCACAACTAAGCAAGAGGACAAGTACATTAGAGTGTCTAGTTTGAGAAACAGACAGCTCACAAGTCATCAACTGGCAGCTTCATTAAATAATACCTGCAAAACACCTGTCTAAACGTCAACATTGAAGAGGCGACTCCGGGATGCTGTCCTTCAAGACAGAGTTCCTCTCTCCAGTGTCTGTATTCTTTTGCCCATCTTAATCTTTTATTTTTGATTGGCCAGTCTGAGATATGGCTTTTTCCTTTGCAACTCTGCCTAGAAGGCCAGCACCTCGGAGTCGCCTCTTTACTGTTGACGTTGAGACTGATGTCTCAATGGTATCTGCTTGGTTCTGTCTGTCTTTGTCTGACTGTGCTACTACCTTACTGTTGATATCAAATACGCTAGTCTAAGGCTGGCATGGTAGGACATAACACAACTCTTTCTGTCACTACTCACTACTGTAAAAGGAATGACATCCTCACTATGTACAATCCAGAACTATAGAGGAGGACGTAAGGTGTTACAGTATTTAGAGAATGAGGTCATCACTATGGGACATGTGTAGGCTAGGCATGCCTCTGTGTGTGTTAGACAGAGTGGCATGCCTCCTACTACTCTCTGGTCCACACCCAGTTTTTTGGGGGTAGGACTTGCATTCCATTTCCTTTTTTACCCCCAGTGCCGACTGCTCACTATAGCTAGGAAATTCTGTTCTATCTATATTAACCATGGGACATAACTCAAACATTCTGAAGGGACCCGCCCTAGTCTATCGCGTTTATAGTCTCTTCACTCAGACCTTGGTCAAATACACTATGTCAAACACTTTCCAAAAATTTAAATATTTCAAAAGTATTTGAGGTACGTTTCATTTAGCTTGGAGATCAAGTAGTGTTCACAGTTAATGTATTTAAAAGTGTTTGACATAAAGATTTGATCATGGTCTAATTCTAACATTCACAACATTCTGCTTACATTACTGTGTGTAACCCTTAGTATTCTAACATTCTGTAGTAACCCTTAGTATTCTAACATTCTGTAGTAACCCTTAGTATTCTAACATTCTGTAGTAACCCTTAGTATTCTAACATTCTGTAGTAACCCTTAGTATTCTAACATTCTGTAGTAACCCTTAGTATTCTAACATTCTGTAGTAACCCTTAGTATTCTAACATTCTGTAGTAACCCTTAGTATTCTAACATTCTGTAGTAACCCTTAGTATTCTAACATTCTGTAGTAACCCTTAGTATTCTAACATTCTGTAGTAACCCTTAGTATTCTAACATTCTGTAGTAACCCTTAGTATTCTAACAGGACTGGGGAGGTGGAAGGGAGGGGAGGGGAGGTGGAGGGGAGGACTGGGGAGGTGGAGAGGAGGGGAGGACTGGGGAGGTGGAGGGGAGGGAGGGACTGGGGAGGTGGAAGGGAGGGAAGGGGAGGACTGGGGAGAAGGAGGGGGGACTGGGGAGTTGGAGGGGAGGGAGGGACTGGGGAGAGGGAGGGAGGGAGAGTGACATTTGGAAGACGTGTGCACATTTATCAGTGTTATTATCGATGGGTCACCTCTCTCCTCAGATGGTGTTTGAAGTGGTGACCTCCGGCCATCGCGGCCTGCTGGCCATCAAAGACGTGGTGCTGCAGGGCCACCAGTGCAGTAAGTCTCCCTCACACACACACACACCACAACACACACACATTAGCACACACACACACACACACACACAAAGAAAGCCCTCTCCGCTCTGTCTGCATAAAATACATCATCAAACTATCCTCCTTGTTCTTTTCCTGACACCTCCAGATATCAATATAGTACAGAGACACTATATCTTTCTCAAGGTGTTAGGAACACACAACAACATGCCTTCTCATAGCACCAGACAATGGCTATAAAACACTCCCTCCCTACCTCCCTCCCTCTCTAGCGCTCTCCCTCGCTCTCTCACCCTCCCTCCCTAGAGAGACAGAACTGGAACGAGTAAATGGAGGAGAGAGAGAGAGAGAGAGAGGGAATGAGAGAATGGAGAGAGAGAAACTGAGAGATAATGAGAGAATGGAGGAGAGAGTGAGAGATAGAGAGACAGAACGAAAGAGGGAACAAGAAAATCAAGGAGAGAGAGAGAGAGAGAGGGATGGAAACAAATGGCACCATATGCTGCATATGGCCTTATTTTGAATCCTACATGTATTCAATCACATTTCAATCAAATTTATTTATAAAGCCTTTCTTACATCAGCTGATGTCACAAAGTGCTGTACAGAAACCCAGCCTAAAACCCCAAACAACAAGCAATACAGGTGTAGACGCACGGTGGCTAGGGAAAAGTCCTCTCTGGTTCCTCTCTAGGAAGAAACCTAGAGAGGAACCAGGCTATGAGAGGTGGCCAGTCCTCTTCTGGCTGTGCCGGGTGGAGATTATAACAGAACATGGCCAAGATGTTAAAATGTTCATAGATGACCAGCAGGGTCAGATAATAATAATCACAGTGGTTGTTGAGGGTGCAACAGGTCAGCACCTCAGGAGTAAATGTCAGTTGGCTTTTCATAGCCGATCATTCAGCGTATATCTACCGCTCCTGCTGTCTCTAGAGAGTTGAAAACAGCAGGTCTGGGACAGGTAGCACGTCCGGTGAACAGGTCAGGGTTCCATAGCCGCAGGCAGAACAGTTGAAACTGGAGCAGCAACACGGCCAGGTGGACTGGGGACAGCAAGGAGTCATCAGGCCAGGTAGTCCTGAGGCATGGTCCTAGGGCTCAGGTCCTCCGAGAGAAAGAAAGAGAGAGAGAAAAAGAGAGAGAGAGAATTAGAGAGAGCATACTTAAATTCACACAGGACACCGGATAAGACAGGAGAAATACTCCAGATATAACAGACTGACCCTAGCCCCCCGACACATAAACTACTGCAGCATAAATAATTGAGGCTGAGACAGGAGGGGTTGGGAGACTCTTTTGTCTCTTTCCATAAGAGTGTTGGCCAGCCAAAACCTTGGCAGGTAGCCTAGTGGTTAGAGCATTGGGCCAGTAACCAAAAGGTTGCAAAATCAAATTCCTGAGCTGACAAGGTAAAAATCTGTCATTCTGCACCTGAACAAGGCAGTTAACCCACTGTTCCTAGGCTGTCATTGTAAATAAGAATCTGTTCTTAACTGACTTGCTTAGTTAAATAAAGGTTACATATATGTATATTTTAATCCTATTGTCTCTCAGATTGAAGTGTGAGCACTTTTTATTTTTATTTTATTTTACCTTTATTTAACTAGGCATGTCAGTTAAGAACAAATTCTTATTTACAATGACGGCCTAGGAACAGTGTGTTAACTGCCTTGTTCAGGTGCAGAACGACAGATTTTTACCTTGTCAGCTCGGGGATTCAATCTAGCTGTCACGTCCTGACCATAGAAAGATGTTATTTTCTAGGGTAGAGTAGGTCAGGGCGTGACAGGGTTTTTCTCTCTCTATGTTTTCTTTTTCTATGTTGTCAGGTTCTAGTTTTGTATTTCTATGTTGTGGTTTTGTTTGGGATGATCTCCAATTAGAGGCAGCTGGTCCTCGTTGTCTCTAATTGGAGATCATACTTAAGTAGGGTTTTTTTCCACCTGGGTTTGTGGGAGATTGTTTTTTGAGTAGTGTATGTTTCAACTCTGCATCATGGTTTGTTGTTCTGGTCTTTAGTTTATGTTTATGTATTGCATAGTTTCACAGTGTAAATAAAATGTGGAACGACACACACGCTGCACTTTGGTCCGCTTCTCCTTACGACAACCGTGACACTAGCAACCTTTTGGTTACCAGAATAGAAAGATTAGTGGGAGGCACAACTGAGCAAGAGGACAAGTACATTAGTGTGTCTAGTTTGAGAAACAGACACCTCACAAGTCCTCAACTGGCAGCTTCATTAAATAGTACCTGCAAAACACCAGACTCAATTTCAACAGTGAAGAGGCGTCTCTGTAATGCTGTCTTTCTAGGCAGGGTTGCAAAGAAAAAGCCATATCTCAGACTGGCCAATAAAAATAAAAGAATAAGATGGGCAAAATAAAACAGACAATGGACAGAGGAAGATTGGAAAAAGGTGTTATGGACAGACAAATCTAAGTTTCAGGTGTTTGGATCACAAAGAAGAACATTTGTGAGACGCCGAAGAAATGACTAAAAATGCTGGAGGAGTGCTTGATGCCATCTGTCAAGCATGGTGGAGGCAATGTGATGGTCTGGGGGTGATTTGGTGGTGGTAAAGTGGGAGAGTTGTTCAGGGTAAAAGGGATCTTAAAGAAGGAAGGCTATCACTCCATTTTGCAACGCCATGCCATACCCTGTGGACGGTGCTTAATTGGAGCCAATTTCCTCCTACAACAGGACAATGACCCAAAGCACAGCTCCAAACTATGCAAGAACTCTTTCGGGAAGAGCTGGTATTCTTTCCATAATGGAGTGGCCAGCACAGTCAACCCTATTGAGCTGTTGTGGGAGCAGCTTGACTGTATGGTACGTAAGAAGTGCCCAGCAATCCAATCCAACTTGTGGGAGGTGCTTCAGGAAGCGTGGGGTGAAATCTCTTCAGATTACCTCAACAAATTCACATCTAGAATGCCAAAGGTCTGCAAGGCTGTAATTGCTGCAAGTGGAGGATTCTTTGACGAAAGCAAAGTTTGAAGGACACAATTATTATTTCAATTAAAAATCATTATTTATAACCGTGTCAACATCTTCACTATATTTCCTATTCATTTTGCAACTCATTTCATGTATGTTTTTCATGGAAAACAAGGACATTTCTAAGTGACCCCTAACTTTAACGGTGGTGTATGTTGTCAACTCAATCGAATATAAATCTAAATTGCATGTTTGTTGTTTAGACTTACTTGCCTTGGTGGGTAGTAGGCAATTATATGTGGAGTGGGTGTTTCTGCATGTACCACAGACAGGCCTATGCTATTACTGAACATACAGAGCATTCGTAAAGTTTTTTTTTTTTTTACATTACAGCCTTATTCTAAAATGGATTCAATATATTTTTTTTCCCCTCATCAACATACACACAATACCCCATAATGACAAAGCAAAAACAGGTATTTAGGAATTTTTGCAAATGTAATAAAAAAGAAAAGAAGTTAAACTAATGAGAGGGGAACATTAATTTAATCTGTTTTAGAACAAGGCTGAAACATTTCCAAAATGTACCGTGTGTGTGTGTTATCGATCATGTATCTCAGGTAGTGAACATGTGTTTCTAGGTGTTCTGTTTAGTACTGGGAGTCTCATGTTCTTTAAGTTCATCCCAGGGGGCGTGCTGAGGTTAGACGCCTCACTATGGTACGGCCAGAGCAATCTACATGACATCAGCTACAATCAATACCACCATGGTTCTCCATCAATTAATTCACAGGTAGCTTACGAGCTTTAATAATCAATGATATATCACACAGAGCACAGATCGGATTGTTTTATGCAAACTATTTGGTGACCAAACAAACACGCTCAAACACACACACACACACACACACACACACACACACACACACACACACACACACACACACACACACACACACACACACACACACACACACACACACACACACACACACAACACACACACACACACACATACTCAAACACACACACACACACACCACAATCAAATGATCTCGTGACCACAGGATCAAGTAGTTAAATTCCTATAAATGTCAATGAGATGGATTTCCATAGTAAGGGACTAGTTTCTGCACTGCGCACAAATGTAGCAGAAGTTGATCAATGAAAACGCGCATTTAAATGTAGAAATGTGAACGGATCAATACGCCACTTAGTGGGTGGTGGTCGGGTTTCTCCTGAGTGATACTCATACGCCCGCGTTCCAAATGGCTACCCAATTCACTATGTAGTGCACTACTTTTAACCAGAGACCAAAAATAGTGCACTATGTAGTGAATAGGGTGTCGTTTGAGATGTACCCATGGTCTAACGGAATATAGGTCCTAGTGGTACAGAGACAATTCATTTTCAATATGACCGTGTGGACTAATATCGGCTAGCTCTGAGGTGTGATTTGTACTCCCTGTGTGGTAACTTTGCCTCCCATTAGAACCCATCATTTAAAAAAGACATTAGCCTACGATGAGTTAAAAATATATATATGTATATATATATGTATGTGTGTCTGGTTTGGCGTTGAGAGGAGGCTTGACAGGTCAAAGCCATAACACTAGGTTATACTGATTCTATATCTGTGTTCCAAATACTCATACTAACCGTACTAACCATACTATTTGCGACATAAGTACATTGAGTATATAGTATGCTTATTGGTCATAGTATGGATATACTGTAGTCAGTATGCCAAAAGTCCTCGGATGTCGTACCACATTCGCCAAAATACAAAGTATACAACCAGCGGACACTATTTCTGTGCTTTTAGGGCCCATAATGCAATTCTTCAGAAAATGGCCGTGGCTTCACATCGTTTTCAGATTTTGAAGAAATTGCCGGAAAAATATGCATCTGAAGTCCCAACGGGTGCGGATACAAATTCATTGCTTTAACTAATTAAGACAAATATTTAAAAAAAAATGTTGAGCAATGTAATAAAGTAATGGCTTTTCAAATAAGTTACCTTGCACGTTATGTTGGGCTGACAATTTGTTAGCTACGCAAACCTTTACGAACCACATAGCATGTCATTACAGCAGTATGTACCAGTATGTTAGCTAGCTACCTAACGTTAATAATACATCAAACTAGCCTTGGGTGCTTGACTGCCGTTGTAAGGTCAGAACGCTGGAATCAACCCTACTCCTCCTCGGGTCAGAGGGTCCAGTGTGCTCTCTGAACGCTCTAATCAACCCTACTCCTCAGGTCAGAGGGTCCAGTGTGCTCTCTGAATGCTCTAATCAACCCTACTCCTCCTCAGGTCAGAGGGTCCAGTGTGCTCTCTGAATGCTCTAATCAACCCTACTCCTCAGGTCAGAGGGTCCAGTGTGCTCTCTGAATGCTCTAATCAACCCTACTCCTCAGGTCAGAGGGTCCAGTGTGCTCTCTGAACGCTCTAATCAACCCTACTCCTCCTCAGGTCAGAGGGTCCAGTGTGCTCTCTGAACGCTCTAATCAACCCTACTCCTCAGGTCAGAGGGTCCAGTGTGCTCTCTGAATGCTCTAATCAACCCTACTCCTCAGGTCAGAGGGTCCAGTGTGCTCTCTGAATGCTCTAATCAACCCTACTCCTCAGGTCAGAGGGTCCAGTGTGCTCTCTGAATGCTCTAATCAACCCTACTCCTCCTCAGGTCAGAGGGTCCAGTGTGCTCTCTGAATGCTCTAATCAACCCTACTCCTCAGGTCAGAGGGTCCAGTGTGCTCTCTGAATGCTCTAATCAACCCTACTCCTCAGGTCAGAGGGTCCAGTGTGCTCTCTGAACGCTCTAATCAACCCTACTCCTCCTCAGGTCAGAGGGTCCAGTGTGCTCTCTGAACGCTCTAATCAACCCTACTCCTCAGGTCAGAGGGTCCAGTGTGCTCTCTGAATGCTCTAATCAACCCTACTCCTCAGGTCAGAGGGTCCAGTGTGCTCTCAACACTCTAATCAACCCTACTCCTCAGGTCAGAGGGTCCAGTGTGCTCTCTGAATGCTCCGAGAGCGAAACAATCTGAATTTACAAACGGACAAATCTGACAACGCTCTGAATTTACGAATGCCCAGAGCGCACTCTGGCACTCCAGATTGAATTTAACAACACACCCGAAGTCGTAAAATGTCTAGCTAGTAATTTGTTATGCTAACAAGCTAGCAAGAGGTTGCATAGCAACAGCATCAACTTCCAGTAGACAGGCCGAAGGATACCATTTGTTTACAGTATACTAAAATTAACTAATAGTAAAAACTATGTAGTATATACTCATTAAGTATGTAGTATACAGTATGTTAGTATGGGTATTCGAACACAGCTTATGTCTTCTAGTAAAATATATCATATAGAATGATATACGTATTATTAGTAGCAAAACATTTGATGGAAGATGAAAAGGGAAATTATACAATTAGCTTCGTGAGTGTCTTTGGAGAGTTGTGTGCAATTCTATCTAACTAATCAAGGTCAGATGTTGAATTGGCCTGGTTTTTCCTCATTACAGAATGGGGGTACAGTGATAATAATACTTTAGATGAAATTTGGTCTCATGATTTACTTGGATTGGATCATTCATCTCTCTTATTATAAAGCCAGGTTCAGTAGCAGAAAGTAATGTTGTAGACTCGGAACCTAATTCATAAAAAGGCTATAGTTTGTATGTTGTTTAGTCTGTAGTTAGTCTGTAGTTAGTCTGTTGTTTAGTCTGTAGTTAGTCTGTAGTTAGTCTGTTGTTAATATGTTGTTTAGTCTGTAGTTAGTCTGTAGTTAGTCTGTTGTTAGTCTGTAGTTAGTCTGTAGTTAGTCTGTTGTTTGGTCTGTAGTTAGTCTGTAGTTAGTCTGTAGTTAGTCTGTAGTTAGTCCGTTGTTTAGTCTGTTGTTTGGTCTGTAGTTAGTCTGTAGTTAGTCTGTAGTTAGTCTGTAGTTTAGTCTGTTGTTTAGTCTGTTGTTTGGTCTGTAGTTAGTCTGTTGTTTAGTCTGTAGTTAGTCTGTTGTTTGGTCTGTAGTTAGTCTGTAGTTAGTCTGTAGTTAGTCTGTTGTTTAGTCTGTAGTTAGTCTGTAGTTAGTCTGTCGTTAGTCTGTAGTTAGTCTGTAGTTAGTATGTTGTTTGGTTTGTAGTTAGTCTGTAGTTAGTCTGTAGTTAGTCTGTAGTTTAGTCTGTTGTTTAGTCTGTAGCTAGTGTGTTGTTTAGTTTGTTGTTAGTCTGTAGTTAGTCTGTAGTTAGTCTGTTGTTTAGTCTGTTGTTTAGTCTGTAGTTAGTCTGTTGTTAGTCTGTTGTTAGTCTGTAGTTAGTATGTAGTTAGTCTGTAGTTAGTCTGTAGTTAGTCTGTTGTTAATATGTTGTTTAGTCTGTAGTTAGTCTGTAGTTAGTATGTAGTTAGTCTGTAGTTAGTTTGTAGTTAGTCTGTAGTTAGTCTGTAGTTCGTCTGTAGTTAGTATGCTGTTTAGTCTGTAGTTAGTCTGTAGTTAGTCTGTTGTTAATATGTTGTTTAGTCTGTAGTTAGTCTGTAGTTAGTATGTAGTTAGTCTGTAGTTAGTTTGTAGTTTGTCTGTAGTTAGTCTGTAGTTCGTCTGTAGTTAGTATGCTGTTTAGTCTGTAGTTAGTTTGTAGTTAGTCTGTAGTTAGTCTGTAGTTAGTATGTTGTTTAGTCTGTAGTTAGTTTGTAGTTAGTCTGTAGTTAGTCTGTAGTTAGTATGTTGTTTACTCTGTAGTTAGTCTGTAGTTAGTCTGTAGTTAGTCTGTTGTTTAGTCTGTAGTTAGTCTGTTTTTTAGTCTGTAGTTTAGTCTGTTGTTTAGTCTGTAGTTAGTCTGTTGTCCAGTCTGTTGTTTAGTCTGTTGTTTAGTCTGTTGTTTAGTCTGTTGTTTAGTCTGTAGTTAGTCTGTTGTTTAGTCTGTTCTTTAGTCTGTTGTTTAGTCTGTAGTTAGTCTGTTGTTTAGTCTGTAGTTAGTCTGTTTTTTAGTCTGTTGTTTAGTCTGTTGTTCAGTCTGCTGTTTAGTCTGTTGTTTAGTCTGTTCTTTAGTCTGTTGTTTAGTCTGTTGTTAGTCTGTAGTTAGTCTGTTATTCAGTCTGTAGTTAGTCTGTTGTTTAGTCTGTAGTTAGTTTGCTGTTTAGTCTGTTGTTTAGTCTGTTGTTTAGTCTGTTGTAGACTCTGTCCCAATTAATAAAAGGCTGTAGTCAACAGATCATGAAAGTGAATGCTAATGCTTAGTGTTCAGTTGGTCTCCTGACTCTCCGCTGAGAAACGGAATGTTTTTCTACTGGTTTGTATGTAGAGTGCAAATGAGTCCATTGTTATTCTGATGTTAGTCTGTTGTTAATCCTATGTAGGCCTCTATGTAGGCCTATATGAAGGTCATGCACCTATGAACCCAGCTTGACATATATATATATATATATATAGTGTCCAGAGAATGTAAGACTCTATTACTAAAAGGTTGTTGTCAACAAAACAATGAAAATCAATGATTTAGACGGCCGGGGGTTCTCACTGAGAAACCTGAGGAGTACTGTACTCACATTCAGTCTATGAAGGGGGTTCTCACTGAGAAACCAGAGTACTGTACTCACATTAAGTCTATGAAGGGGGTTCTCACTGAGAAACCAGAGGAGTACTGTACTCACATTCAGTCTATGAAGGGGGTTCTCACTGAGAAACCAGAGGAGTACTGTACTCACATTCAGTCTATGAAGGGGGTTCTCACTGAGAAACCTGAGGAGTACTGTACTCACATTCAGTCTATGAAGGGGGTTCTCACTGAGAAACCAGAGGAGTACTGTACTCACATTCAGTCTATGAAGGGGGTTCTCACTGAGAAACCAGAGGAGTACTGTACTCACATTCAGTCTATGAAGGGGGTTCTCACTGAGAAACCAGAGGAGTACTGTACTCACATTCAGTCTATGAAGGGGGTTCTCACTGAGAAACCCGAGGAGTACTGTACTCACATTAAGTCTATGAAGGGGGTTCTCACTGAGAAACCAGAGGAGTACTGTACTCACATTCAGTCTATGAAGGGGGTTCTCACTGAGAAACCCGAGGAGTACTGTACTCACATTCAGTCTATGAAGGGGGTTCTCACTGAGAAACCCGAGGAGTACTGTACTCACATTAAGTCTATGAAGGGGGTTCTCACTGAGAAACCAGAGGAGTACTGTACTCACATTCAGTCTATGAAGGGTATACCCTAATCGATCAACACTGTTTCAAGCCTCTAACATTGATCCTAATATATACAGTGCATTCAGAAAGTATTCAGACCACATTTCTTACCGTACAGCCTTATTCTAAAATTGCTAAAATATTTTTGATGTTTTCCATTATCAATCTACACACAATATCCCATAATGACAAAGCAAAAACATTGATCATTTTTTAGATGTTTCTTCAACTTGATTCTAAATTCAATTGATTGGACATGATTTGGAAAGGCACACACTTGTCTACATAAAGTCTCACAGCGCATGTCAGAGCAAAAACCAAACCATGAGGTCGAATGAATTGTCCATAGAGCTCCGAGACAGGATTGTGTCGAGGCACAGATCTGGGGAAGGGGACCAAAAAATGTCTCCAGCATTGAAGGTCCCCAAGAACACAGTCGCCTCCATCATTCTTAAATGGAAGACGTTTGGAACCACCAAGATGGCCGTCCGGCCAAACTGAGCAATCAAGGGAGAAGTGCCTTGGTCAGGGAGGTGACCAAGAATCTGATGGTCACACTGACAGAGCTCAAGAGTGCCTCTGTTGAGATGGGAGAATCTTCCAGAAGGACAACCATCTCTGCAGCACTCCACTAATCAGGCCTTTATGGTAGAGTGGCCAGACGGAAGTCACTCCTCAGTAAAAGGAACATGACAGCCCGCTTGGAGTTTGCCAAAAGGCTCCTAAAGGACTCTAAAGGTGCTTTAACAAAGTCCTAAGTAAAGGGTCTGAATACTAAATATATTTTTGCTGATAGAACCTTCCAGCTAGACGGCTTTGGGACTTGGATTGGAACCGATGCTTTGATCAAACAATCTACATTTTACAACGGCCATCTCAGTCTCTGGACTTGAACCCCATTGAAAAACTGTGTTTTGAATTGAAGAGGGTAGTCCATAAGTGCAGACAAAGAATATCAAGGATCTGGAAATATTTTGTATGGAGGAATGGACTCAAAGTGTTCTCCAATCTCATAAAACATTTTAGAAAAAGGCTCAGTCCCATTATCCTCTCAAGGTGAGGTAATGAAAGGTATTGGAAACTGATGTGTCAATAAATTTGTTAATTAAACAAAATATATTTATCTGAGCAATTGTATTAGTATAAAATTATTGAATTTCTCCCCAAAAAATGTAAGCTGTACAAAGTACTTCAATGATTTATTTTCATACAGATATTTTTTGTTCATCTTTATCAAGGTAGTCAATCATTTCTGTGTTTGTGTTTGTTGTAGTGAACCCCCTTTACTACTGACTTTAAAGGACGTAGAGGTTTAGGGTATTTATCTATTACTGTATATTCATATATATCTATTACTGTATATTCATATATATCTATTACTGTATATTCATATATATCTATTACTGTATATTCATATTTATCTATTACTGTATATTCATATATATACTGTATATTCATATATATCTATTACTGTATATTCATATATATCTATTACTGTATATTCATATATATATACTGTATATTCATATATATCTATTACTGTATGCTAATATATATATATATATATTGCTGTATATTTATATATATATTTTAATGTATATTAATATGTATATATATATATATATATATTGCTGTATATTTATATATATATTTTAATGTTTATTAATATGTATATATATATATATATATATATATATATATATATATTGCTGTATATTTATATATATATATATATATATACATTTTTATGTATATTAATATTTATATATATTTATATATATGTTACTCTATATTCATATATATGTGTTTGTGTATTTATAGTGAACACCCCTCACTTCCTGACCATAAAGGATCTAGAGGTTTAGGGTTATATATCTATTACTGTATATTAACATACATATGTGTGTGTTTATAGTGAACACTCCTCACTTCCTGACCATAAAGGATGAGGTTTAGGGTTATATATCTATTACTGTATATTAACATACATATGCGTGTGTTTGTGTATTTATAGTGAACACTCCTCACTTCCTGACCATAAAGGATGAGGTTTAGGGTTATATATCTATTACTGTATATTAACATACATATGTGTGTGTTTGTGTATTTATAGTGAACACTCCTCACTTCCTGACCATAAAGGGTGTAGAGGTTAACGCTGGACAGACGGCCGCCTTCCACTGTACTGTCAACGGACGACAGAGGGACACCTTCAACCTCTGGTTACAGGTAACAGCAACACATTACCCTGACCCCTGACCCCTAACCTTCCACTGTACTGTCAACAGAACGCAGAGGGACAGCGTGTGTGTGTGTGTGTGTGTGTGTGTGTGTGTGTGGCAGCAGGGGTGGTAGAGGTCTTGTCTCCAGGTATTCCATTACTTTTAACAAACAGCTTCTCGTTAGCAGAAGTGTAGCAACACAAACATTACCTCAAGGCCCCTGATGATACTAATGAAGAAATATTTCTAATGAACAAATGTCCCCCCGAATCTGCCTGCTGTGGTGCTGTGTAGGGGTGACAGCTGGGGGGGGGGGGGGGACGACGACGACAGCTGGGGGGGAAGGGGGGGGGGTAATGACACACATACACACACATACTGACACCCTCAAGGTCAAGCTAATTAATTAAAGCTGGTTTTTTTTTGCCTAACCCCCTCCCCCACCCTCCCGTTTTGACCTCTAACCCCTGACTGTGTTCTAACAGGGTATTGGTGGACGCGAGGCTCCTATGAAGTCCACTAAGCCGTGGAACAACCGACGTTTCATCGGGACCTTCGACGTGGAAAACACCACTAAGGGAGATTCTGGACGCTACCGATGTATTGTTCATTCTGACAACGGGGTCGGGGTGTCCAACTATGGAGAACTCACCATAAAACGTAAGTACTGTAGACCTCAGTCACTCTCCTCCAAACCTTTTAAATTACGTTCAAGTGCTTTGTGGTGGATTGTAAAATGGAACTACAATAGAATTACTTTAATAGCCCCAACATTCCCAGAATCCTGCATGACCACGAATAAACACACAAAAACACAACAATGAAATGATTCAGAAGTGGACTGGAATGTGTTCTCTATAAAGTCCTGCTATTGTCCCAGTAGAGCAGACACACCCATTCCATCCTAAAGGAGACAGACCCATTCCATCCTAAAGGAGACAGACCCATTCCATCCTAAAGGAGACAGACCCATTCCACCCTAAAGGAGACAGACCCATTCCATCCTAAAGGAGACACACCCATTCCATCCTAAAGGAGACAGACCCATTCCATCCTAAAGGAGACAGACCCATTCCATCCTAAAGGAGACAGACCCATTCCATCATAAAAGAGACAGACCCATTCCACCCTAAAGGAGTGAGACCCATTCCATCCTAAAGGAGAAAGACCCATTCCACCCTAAAGGAGTCAGACCCATTCCATCATAAAAGAGACAGACCCATTCCACCCTAAAGGAGACAGACCCATTCCATCCTAAAGGAGACAGACCCATTCCATCCTAAAGGAGGTAGACCCATTCCATCCTAAAGGAGTCAGACCCATTCCATCCTAAAGGAGACAGACCCATTCCATCCTAAAGGAGACAGACCCATTCCATCCTAAAGGAGACAGACCCATTCCATCCTAAAGGAGACAGACCCATTCCATCCTAAAGGAGACACACATTCCATCCTAAAGGAGACAGACCCATTCCATCCTAAAGGAGACAGACCCATTCCATCCTAAAGGAGACAGACCCATTCCACCCTAAAGGAGACAGACCCATTCCATCCTAAAGGAGACAGACCCAGTCCACCCTAAAGGAGACAGACCCATTCCATCCTAAAGGAGACTGACCCATTTCATCCTAAAGGAGTCAGACCCATTCCATCCTAAAGGAGTCAGACCCATTCCATCCTAAAGGAGACAGACCCATTCCATCCTAAAGGAGACAGACCCATTCCACCCTAAAGGAGACAGACCCATTCCATCCTAAAGGAGACAGACCCATTCCATCCTAAAGGAGACAGGCCCATTCCATCCTAAAGGAGACAGACCCATTCCATCCTAAAGGAGACAGACCCAGTCCATCCTAAAGGAGTCAGACCCATTCCATCCTAAAGGAGACAGACCCATTCCATCCTAAAGGAGACAGACCCATTCCATCCTAAAGGAGACAGACCCATTCCATCCTAAAGGAGACAGACCCATTCCATCCTAAAGGAGACAGACCCATTCCACCCTAAAGGAGACAGACCCATTCCATCCTAAAGGAGGCAGACCCATTCCATCCTAAAGGAGTCAGACCCATTCCATCCTAAAGGAGACAGACCCATTCCATCCTAAAGGAGACAGACCCATTCCATCCTAAAGGAGACAGACCCATTCCACCCTAAAGGAGACAGACCCATTCCATCCTAAAGGAGACACACCCATTCCATCCTAAAGGAGACAGACCCATTCCATCCTAAAGGAGGCAGACCCATTCCATCCTAAAGGAGAGAGACCCATTCCATCATAAAAGAGACAGACCCATTCCACCCTAAAGGAGACAGACCCATTCCATCCTAAAGGAGAAAGACCCATTCCACCCTAAAGGAGTCAGACCCATTCCATCCTAAAGGAGACAGACCCATTCCATCCTAAAGGAGGTAGACCCATTCCATCCTAAAGGAGTCAGACCCATTCCATCCTAAAGGAGACAGACCCATTCCATCCTAAAGGAGACAGACCCATTCCATCCTAAAGGAGACACACCCATTCCATCCTAAAGGAGACACACATTCCATCCTAAAGGAGACAGACCCATTCCATCCTAAAGGAGACAGACCCATTCCATCCTAAAGGAGACAGACCCATTCCACCATAAAGGAGACAGACCCATTCCACCCTAAAGGAGACAGACCCATTCCATCCTAAAGGAGACAGACCCAGTCCACCCTAAAGGAGACAGACCCATTCCATCCTAAAGGAGACTGACCCATTTCATCCTAAAGGAGCCAGACCCATTCCATCCTAAAGGAGTCAGACCCATTCCATCCTAAAGGAGGCAGACCCATTCCATCCTAAAGGAGACAGACCCATTCCACCCTAAAGGAGACAGACCCATTCCATCCTAAAGGAGACACACCCATTCCATCCTATAGGAGACTGACCCATTCCATCCTAAAGGAGCCAGACCCATTCCATCCTAAAGGAGACAGACCCATTCCATCCTAAAAGAGACAGACCCATTCCACCCTAAAGGAGACAGACCCATTCCATCCTAAAGGAGACAGACCCATTCCACCATAAAGGAGACAGACCCATTCCACCCTAAAGGAGACAGACCCATTCCATCCTAAAGGAGACAGACCCAGTCCACCCTAAAGGAGACAGACCCATTCCATCCTAAAGGAGACAGACCCATTCCATCCTAAAGGAGACAGACCCATTCCACCCTAAAGGAGACAGACCCATTCCATCCTAAAGGAGACAGACCCATTCCATCCTAAAGGAGTCAGACCCATTCCATCCTAAAGGAGACAGACCCATTCCATCCTAAAGGAGACAGACCCATTCCATCCTAAAGGAGACAGACCCATTCCATCCTAAAGGAGACAGACCCATTCCATCCTAAAGGAGACAGGCCCATTCCATCCTAAAGGAGACAGACCCATTCCATCCTAAAGGAGACAGACCCAGTCCATCCTAAAGGAGACAGACCCATTCCATCCTAAAGGAGACAGACCCATTCCATCCTAAAGGAGACAGACCCATTCCACCCTAAAGGAGCAGGACCTATTTCACCCTAAAAGAGTACAAAGGAGTCAGCGTAGAGCGGTTTAACTAACATCAACCATTTTACACACACACACACACACAGACACACACACACACACACACACACACACACATACTGTAACCTCTCCCAAATCACCCTCCACTCTCAGCTTCCTGCAGTCTGATTTGAATTTATGGACTGAGTGTGAAACTAAATCCAACGCTCCCTTCTCTTTCCTTCAGCCATAGTCAGCTAATGGCCGTCTATATTTCTTAACTTCAATGTTCTCCTCTGCCTGCCTGCCTGCAATTTCTATTGAATTTACTAGCCAGTTTTTTTTTTGTCAGGCAACTTTGTGTTGATGTATAGGTTTAATCCAGTGTGTCCGGATCGAGGGCTGTCAGTCATTGTATAACGGCCTCAGGCTCTATTTTCGGTTGGCGTTAAGCCAGCACAAACTCGTTTGCATTTTCGACCTGTTAAAGCTGACAATCTTCTATTTTCAAATCATAGTGCCGGGATTGGTCAATGACCTGTTTTATATGAGGACACTTGTGCTGAGGTGGGAGAAGTGGGAATATCTGAGGTGGGAGAGGTGGGAATATCTGAGGTGGGAGAGGTGGGAATATCTGAGGTGGGAGGGGTGGGAATATCTGAGGTGGGAGGGGTGGGAATATCTGAGGTGGGAATATCTGAGGTGGGAGGGGTGGGAATATCTGAGGTGGGAATATCTGAGGTGGGAGAAGTGGGAATATCTGAGGTGGGAATATCTGAGGTGGGAATATCTGAGCTGGGAATATCTGAGGTGGGAGGGGTGGGAATATCTGAGCTGGGAATATCTGAGGTGGGAATATCTGAGGTGGGAATATCTGAGGTGGGAGGGGTGGGAATATCTGAGGTGGGAGAGGTGGGAATATCTGAGGTGGGAATATCTGAGGTGGGAGGGGTGGGAATATCTGAGGTGGGAGGGGTGGGAATATCTGAGGTGGGAGGGGTGGGAA
Source organism: Salmo trutta (assembly GCF_901001165.1). NCBI lineage: Eukaryota > Metazoa > Chordata > Actinopteri > Salmoniformes > Salmonidae > Salmo > Salmo trutta. The sequence goes on from NC_042977.1 coordinate 48,304,620, forward strand.
TATCTGAGGTGGGAGAGGTGGGAATATCTGAGGTGCGCCAAACTGCTAATTTCAGTATGCACTGGTGGGGATATTTAAGACCAACCAAAATCTGGTTTTACCGGTAACGTGGTTGGTTATGGCATGGATTTTGACAACGGAAGTGCAGCCTATCCAGCCCTGACGCACATTGCCCATAATGCACATGGAACAAGAGAGATGTGCTTTTTGTGCCCGTAAACCTTGTTTTTAGAGACATTAAAAAATGTTATTTTCCCATTTTGTTTCATTTGATTACAAACCAAGCACAGCCTCCCCTCCTCTCAATGAAGGCTGTTTTTTTTGTCCGGCCCAATGCATTCGCCAAGTAGTCTAGACTATCGATAAAGGGTTTGGCTCGTGAGACCGCTTTGAAATAAATCTTAATCACCAAAGCTTTATTAAAAGATCAAGTTTGGCAGCAGCAATACAGTGAGCAGACATCCCCTTTTTATCTACATAATCTATTACATTATTTTATCCATCTCCTGTTATTATTTTACATGTGTGTAAACCCCTCCAAGTAGACTATATGTCCATCAGGGAACATAAACACCTCCATGTAGACTATATGTCCATCAGGGAACATAAACACCTCCATGTAGACTATATGTCCATCAGGGAACATAAACACCTCCATGTAGACTATATGTCCATCAGGGAACATTAACCCTCCGTGTAGACTATATGTCCATCAGGGAACATTAACCCTCCATGTAGACTATATGTCCATCAGGGAACATAAACACCTCCATGTAGACTATATGTCCATCAGGGAACATTAACCCTCCATGTAGACTATATGTCCATCAGGGAACATAAACACCTCCATGTAGACTATATGTCCATCAGGGAACATAAACACCTCCATGTAGACTATATGTCCATCAGGGAACATAAACACCTCCATGTAGACTATATGTCCATCAGGTAACATTAACCCTCCATGTAGAGCATTCAGAAAGTATTCAGACGCCTTGACTTTTTCCACACTTTGTTACGTTACAGCCTTCTTCTACTCTTATTTTACATTGGATAACATAAAATAATGTTGCTCATCAATCTACCCATAATGACAAAGCTGAAACAGTTTCAAAAAAATGTTGCTAAGTTATTAAACATTTAAAACTGGAATTCCTTATTTTCTTTATCGTTCTTAAATGGGAAAAAGTTTGGAACCACCAAGACTCTTCCTTAAGCCGCCCGGCCAAGCTGAGCAATCAGGGGAGAAGGGCTTTGAGCAAAAACCCAATGGTCACACTGACAGAGCTCTGGAGTCCCTCTTTGGAGATGGGAGAACCTTCCAGAAGGACAACCATCTCTGCAGCACTCCACCAATCAGGCCTTTATGGTAGAGTGGCCAGATGGAAGCTGCTCCTCAGTAAAAGGCACATAACAGGCCACTTGTAGTTTGCCAAAAGGCACCTAAAGGACTCTCAGACCATGAGAAACAAGATTCTCTGGTCTGAAGAAAGCACGATTGAACTCTTTGGCCTGAATTCCAAAAGTCACGTCTGGAGGAAACCTGGCACCATCCTTACGGTGAAGCATGGTGGTGGCAGCGTCATGCTGTGGGGATGTTTTTAGCGTCAGGGACTGGGAGACTAGGGAAAGATGGGAAAGATGAACCGAGGAAAATACAGAGAAATCCTTGATGAAAACCTGTTCCAGAGCGCTAAGGACGTCAGACTGGGCCGAAGGTTCACCTTCCAACAGAATGACGACCCTAAGCACACAGCCAAGACAAAGCAGGAGTGGCTTCGGGACAAGCCTATGAATGTCCTTGAGTGGTCCAGCCAGAGCCCGGACTTGAACCTGATCGAACATTTCTGGAGAGACCTGAAAATAGCTGTGCAGCAATGCTCCCCATCCAACCTGGCAGAGCTGGATGGAAGAAACTCCCTAAATACAGGTGTGCCAAGCTTGTAGCGTCATACCCAAGAAGACTTAAGGCAGTAAAGGTGCTTCAACAAAGTACTGAGTACAGGGGCTGAATACTAAAAACCTGCTTTTGCTTTGCCATTATGGGGTATTGTGTGTAGATTGATGAGGGGAATTTTTTTTTAATAAGTCAAGGGATCTGAATACTTTCCGAATGCATTGTTGTCTTACTGAGATTTACTGTCAGGGCCCAGGTCTGTCAGGGCCCAGGTCTGACAGAATCTGTGCAGAAGATCTAGGTGCTGCTGTAGGCCCTCCTTGGTTGGGGACAGAAGCACCAGATCATCTGCAAACAGTAGACATTTGACTTCAGATTCTAGTAGGGTGAGGCCGGGTGCTGCAGACTGTTCTTGTGCCCTCACCAATTTGTTGATATACATGTTAAAGAGGGTGGGGCTCGTGTTCTATCCTTGTTTATCCCCACAGCCCTGTGGAAAGAAATGTGTTTGTCTTTTGCCAATTTTAACCTCACACTTGTTGTTTGTGTACATGGATTTTATAATGTGGTATGTTTTCCCCCAACACCATCAATTTGTATAGCAGACCCACATGCCAAATTGAGTCAAAAGCTTTTTTGAAATCAACAAAGCATGAGAATAGTTTTTAATAATTGATTCGAAGATTTGTATTTGATCATGTATATGTTTTTGCAAAAAGATTGTAGAAGAGGTTTATCGATACATCTCCATTTTTGGACAGATAATTCTTCATGTTGTTCTTTGTTTAGTGTTTTCCAATGTTCCCAGAAGTGGTTAGATTCTATGGATTCTTCAATTACATTGAGCTGATTTCTGACGTGCTGTTCCTTCTTTTTCCGTAGTGTATTTCTGTATTGTTTTAGTGATTCACCATAGTGAAGGTGTAGACTCAGGTTTTCTGGGTCTCTATGTTTTTGATTGGACAGGTTTCTCAATTTCTTTCTTAGATTTTTGCATTCTTAGTTTAACCATTTGTCATTGTTGTTAATTTTCTTAGGTTGTCTGCTTGACATTTTTGGATTTGTTACACCTTCACTATTACAGTGAAGCTTTTGTTCAGGAAGTTGTCTAAAAGGGATTGAATTTGTTGTTGCCTAATAGTTTTTGGTAGGTTTCCACACTACTTTCCTTCCATCTATAGCATTTCTTGATATTATTCAGTTCCTTTGGCTTTGATGCCTCATGATTGAGTGTTGCTCTCTTCAAGTAGACTGTGATTTTGCTGTGGTCTGATAGGGGTGTCAGTGGGCTGACTGTGAACGCTCTGAGAGACTCTGGGTTTGAGGTCAGTGATAAAGTAGTCTACAGTACTACTACCAAGGGATGAGCTGTAAGCGTACCTACCGTAAGAGTCAGGTTCTTGTCCAGTTCTGGCATTTAAGTCACCACAAACTAGTACATGTCCCTGGGCCTGGAAATGGTTTATCACCCCCTCTAGGATGGAGAAGCTGTCTTCATTATAGTATGGGGATTCTAGTGGGGGGATATAGGTAGGATGGAGACGCTGTCTTCATTAAAGTATGGAGATTCTAGTGGGGGATATAGGTAGGATGGAGAAGCTGTCTTCATTAAAGTATGGGGATTCTAGTGGGGGGATATAGGTAGGATGGAGAAGCTGTCATCATTATAGTATGGGGATTCTAGTGGGGGGATATAGGTAGGATGGAAAAGCTGTCATCATTATAGTATGGGGATTCTAGTGGGGGATATAGGTAGGATGGAGAAGCTGTCTTCATTATAGTATGGAGATTCTAGTGGGGGGATATAGGTAGGATGGAGAAGCTGTCTTTATTAAAGTATGGGGATTCTAGTGGGGGGATATAGGTAGGATGGAGAAGCTGTCTTCATTAAAGTATGGGGATTCTAGTGGTGGGATATAGGTAGGATGGAGAAGCTGTCTTCATTAAAGTATGGGGATTCTAGTGGGGGGATATAGGTAGGATGGAGAAGCTGTCTTCATTATAGTATGGGGATTCTAGTGGGGGGATATAGGTAGGATGGAGAAGCTGTCATCATTAAAGTATTAATTTCTAGCCAGATGTAAAATGTTCCTGTTTTGACTAATTTAATAGAGTGGGTTAGGTCTGTTCTATACCAAATTAGCATACCCTCTGAGTCTTTTCCCTGTTTCACACCTGGTAGTTTGGTGGATGGGACTACCAGCTCTCTGTAACCTAGAGGGCAACCAGTGGGTCCGTCTCCTCTATACCACCCACCTGGTAGTGTGGTGGATGGGACTACCAGCTCTCTGTAACCTAGAGGGCAACCAGTGGGTCCGTCTCCTCTATACCACCTGGTAGTGTGGTGGATGGGACTACCAGCTCTCTGTAACCTAGAGGACAACCAGTGGGTCCATCTCCTCTATACCACCCACCTGGTAGTGTGGTGGATGGGACTACCAGCTCTCTGTAACCTAGAGGGTAACCAGTGGGTCCATCTCCTCTATACCACCTGGTAGTGTGGTGGATGGGACTACCAGCTCTCTGTAACCTAGAGGACAACCAGTGGGTCCGTCTCCTCTATACCACCCACCTGGTAGTGTGGTGGATTGGACTACCAGCTCTCTGTAACCTAGAGGACAACCAGTGGGTCCATCTCCTCTATACCACCTGGTAGTGTGGTGGATGGGACTACCAGCTCTCTGTAACCTAGAGGACAACCATTGGGTCTGTCTCCTCTATACCACCCACCTGGTAGTGTGGTGGATGGGACTACCAGCTCTCTGTAACCTAGAGGACAACCAGTGGGTCCGTCTCCTCTATACCACCTGGTAGTGTGGTGGATGAGACTACCAGCTCTCTGTAACCTAGAGGGCAACCAGTGGGTCCGTCTCCTCTATACCACCCACCTGGTAGTGTGGTGGATGGGACTACCAGCTCTCTGTAAGCTAGAGGACAACCAGTGGGTCCATCTCCTCTATACCACCTGGTAGTGTGGTGGATGGGACTACCAGCTCTCTGTAACCTAGAGGGCAACCAGTGGGTCCATCTCCTCTATACCACCTGGTAGTGTGGTGGATGGGACTACCAGCTCTCTGTAACCTAGAGGACAACCATTGGGTCTGTCTCCTTTATACCATGTTTCCTGTAGGATGACAATGTCTGTATTTCTGATTTCTTTGATGAAGTCCAGGTTCCTGCTCTTTAGGCCAAAGGCAGATGACCTCAGACCATGTATATTCCAGGATGAGATAGTAAAGCTTTGTGTTCCATAATGTCTAGTGTTGTTTTTGTGTAGTTTAGGCTCTGACCATCACAGTAGGTGTGACCATCACAGTAGGTGTGACCATCACAGTAGGTGTGACAGCAGAGCATGTTGAGCATCTGATACATGCCTCTTAGGTCTCTCTCTCTCTGTCTCTCTGTCTCTCTGTCTCTCTGTCTCTCTCTCTCTCTCTCTCTCTCTCTCTCTTTCTCTCTCTCTCTCTCTCTCTTTCTCTCTCTCTCTCTCTCTCTCTCTCTCTCTCTCTCTCTGTCTCTCTCTCTGTCTCTCTCTCTCTCTCTCTCTCTCTCTCTATCGTCCTCCTTATTATCGTCTGTAGTTCCTTCACTATGCCATGAGGAGACTAAAGGGCTGATTATCTATGATAATCACTTCTGCTTCCCCATGCCAATGTTCCGTTAGATTAATACGCATGCATGCATACGTGGAAGTGCTTTGCCCTTACAGGCCTACTTTCAGAGAATCCAACACCACAACACGTCTCGTCCACAGACCCCCTATGGTATGCTCTCCTGTAGTGCAGCCTTGTAGCTTTTCAAAGGGGGATAATTACTCTCTCTCTCTCTCCCCCAGTCTTTGCTGTCTTTTGTGTCTCACCCTGGTTCGAACTACCTGGAGTCCCAGCACGGCTCACAGCGTGACTCTGTGCTAGCTGACTAACGTTCGGTGTGGTGTGTCACCACTAATGAGAAGAGCCAGAGAAAATCAAAGCAGTCAAGCTCATAATTTCTCCCTGTCCTCTCCCCTTCCTCCCCTCCCTGTCTTCACCCCTGGGTTTCGTCCCAGATTGTACCCTATTCCCTATATAATGCACAACTTTTGACCAGAGCCAATAGGGCACTATGGGCCCTGATGAAAAATAAGTACACTACGATGTGGAAAGGGTGCTATTTGGGACACCCTCCTGTCCTGTCTGAGAAGAGATGAGGAGAGGATCAATTCTTCATGCTGCCGGACCAATTAGGAGTCAGAGAGACGTAACGAGGACCTCTTGCATGTCAACAACACACTCAGAATACATACCAAATGGCACCCTCTTCCCTTTGTTGTGTACTATATCTGACCAAGGCTCTTAGGCTCACAGGGTGCCATTTGAGATGCTTCCACAGATTCAGACTGTATGTGAGACTCACTGGATGTTGACACGGAGTAAACGAAATGCAGGGGTTTGGTAACTAACAACTGAACTGTCGGCAGCCAGACTCAGTCAGTCGATGATGATGATGGAGGGGTTCGGTAACTAACAACTGAACTGTCGGCAGCCAGACTCAGTCAGTCGATGATGATGATGATGAAGGAGGGGTTCGGTAACTAACAACTGAACTGTCGGCAGCCAGACTCAGTCAGTCGATGATGATGATGATGAAGGAGGGGTTTGGTAACTAACAACTGAACTGTCGGCAGCCAGACTCAGTCAGTCGATGATGATGATGATGAAGGAGGGGTTCGGTAACTAACAACTGAACTGTCGGCAGCCAGACTCAGTCAGTCGATGATGATGATGATGAAGGAGGGGTTTGGTAACTAACAACTGAACTGTCGGCAGCCAGACTCAGTCAGTCGATGATGATGATGATGAAGGAGGGGTTCGGTAACTAACAACTGAACTGTCGGCAGCCAGACTCAGTCAGTCGATGATGATGATGATGAAGGGGGGGTTTGGTAACTAACAACTGGACTGTCGGCAGCCAGACTCAGTCAGTCAGTCGATGATGATGATGACGATGATGAAGGAGGGGTTTGTTAACTAACAACTGAACTGTCGGCAGCCAGACTCAGTCAGTCGATGATGATGATGATGATGATGAAGGAGGGGTTTGGTAACTAACAACTGAACTGTCGGCAGCCAGACTCAGTCAGTCGATGATGATGATGGAGGAGGGGTTCGGTAACTAACAACTGAACCGTCGGCAGCCAGACTCAGTCAGTCAATGATGATGATGATGATGATGATGATGATGAAGGAGGGGTTTGGTAACTAACAACTGAACTGTCGGCAGCCAGACTCAGTCAGTCGATGATGATGATGATGATGATGAAGGAGGGGTTTGGTAACTAACAACTGAACTGTCGGCAGCCAGACTCAGTCAGTCGATGATGATGATGATGAAGGAGGGGTTTGGTAACTAACAACTGAACTGTCGGCAGCCAGACTCAGTCAGTCGATGATGATGATGATGAAGGGGGGGTTCAGCTGACACCACAATAGAGAAACAACCTACATCTTAACAAGAGACATGCACACACCTGTTGTTGCAACCTGGACTCAAGTGTAGATGTAACATAGTCAATGTAAATCTGTTTCCCTCCATTTAGTATGATATGTTACGATTTACAATTCGTATAATATGTTACGAATTGCCAGTTGGTACTATAAGTTACACATTTGCAATAAGCATGATATGTTACGAATTCCTATTTGTTGTGGCTAGGTGGCTAATGCTAATCTTAGCTAGGTGGTTAAACATTAGCTAGGCTAGGGGTTAGGGTTAGGGGTTAAGCTTAGGGTTAAGGTTAGGGTTAGTGGAAGGGTTAGCTAACATGCTAAGTAGTTGCAAAGTAGCTGAAAAGTAGTTAGTAGTTACTAATTAACTAAAATGCTAAAGTTGTCCATGATGGGATACGTGTGGTCCTGTGTGGCTCAGTTGGTAGAGCATGGTGTTTGCAACTCCAGGGTTGTGGGTTCGATTCCCACGGGGGGCCAGTATGGGGAAAAAAAAATATGAAATGTATGCATTCACTACTGTAAGTCGCTCTGGATAAGAGCGTCTGCTAAATGACTAAAATGTAATACGCCTCCAACCACCTTCCTTTCAATTTTGTCTTAAGTAGGGAAAGGGGGATAGATACCTGGTCATTTATACAACTGAATGCCTTCAACTAAAATGTATTTTCCTCATTTAACCCAACCCCTCTGAATCAGAGAGTGGAACAGTGGGTTAAATGCCTTGCTCAGGGGCAGAACTATAGATTTTTACCTTGTCAGCTCGGGGATTCATTCAAGCTCTAACCACTAGGTTACCTGCCGCTCCAAGTAACCTTCTGTCTTAATAACCATACAAAACGTAACATACACATCATTTGAGTGTCCCTGAATTATGTTACGTCTAGTCTATGAGACCAGGCTGGATGTTGTCAGGGAGACTCGGTGGATGTAATCAGATAATGAAGGGGTGTTTGGTAGCTATAGGTCTAACTAACTGACAACACAACAGAGCAAACTTTTGCATCTTAACAAGAGATTGTCAGGGATTCAGTGGATGTTATTACAGTGTGGAGGAATGGGTAACAGGATGTTGTTACAGAATGGAGGACTGGGTAACTAACAGGATGTTGTTACAGAATGGAGGACTGGGTAACTAACAGGATGTTATTACAGAATGGAGGACTGGGTAACTAACAGGATGTTATTACAGTGTGGAGGACTGGGTAACTAACAGGCAGGTCAACAGTACTTCCTACTGCCTCCACGATAAGCGCCATATTGGGTGGATACTATCAGCTTCTTCTCAGTGACTGCCAGCACAACAGAGTGGCAACAGCCTTTTGTTTGATATCTGTGGACGACGGTGGATGGGAAGTGAATGCACGTGTGTGTGTGTGAGTGGACTGTGTGTGTGTGTGTATGTGTGTGTGTGTGTGTGTGTGTGTGTGTGTGTGTGTGTGTGTGTGTGTGTGTGTGTGTGTGTGTGTGTGTGTGTGTGTGTGTTCATACGTTCCTGGCAAGTGCTGTGGTATTTAGAGGACAGCTGTCGCCGTGCCGGCTGGCTGCCTGGTCAACATCACCGTGGCAACAGCTGCTCGCTGACCCTGGCGTATGGGGATGTCCGCTCTCATATGGCACACACGCTAACACACACACATACACACACTAACACACAGACACACACATACACACACTAACACACAGACACACACACACGCTAACACACACACATACACACACTAACACACACACACATACACACACTAACACACAGACACACACACACACACATACACATGCTAACACACAGACACACACACACACACACACACACAGACACACACACACACACACACACACACACAGACACGTACACACACAGACACGTACACACACACACACACACATACACACACACACACACACACACAGACACGTACACACACAGACACGTACACACACACACACACACACACATACACACACACACACACACACACACACACAGACACGTACACACACACAGACACAGACACAGACACACACACCCTGGTGTATAGTAGTGCATTCTCAGCTGCGTCCTATCCCTTTTTCTGGCCAGCCAACTGAGGTTCAATTTTACCCCTTCGATGTTGTCTCTAAACCTTCTGAGGATTAAACTGCTGACAAACTGAGCTTTTAACATCTTTACAGTTCCACAAACTCTTAACAGTTCTAGAACCCATCTTTACAGTTCCACAACCTCTTAACAGTTCTAGAACCCATCTTTACAGTTCCACAACCTCTTAACAGTTCTAGAACCCATCTTTACAGTTCCACAACCTCTTAACAGTTCTAGAACCCATCTTTACAGTTCCACAACCTCTTAACAGTTCTAGAACCCATCTTTACAGTTCCACAACCTCTTAACAGTTCTAGAACCCATCTTTACAGTTCCACAACTTCTTAACAGTTCTAGAACCCATCTTTACAGTTCCACAACCTCTTAACAGTTCTAGAACCCATCTTTACAGTTCCACAACCTCTTAACAGTTCTAGAACCCATCTTTACAGTTCCACAACCTCTTAACAGTTCTAGAACCCATCTTTACAGTTCCACAACCTCTTAACAGTTCTAGAACCCATCTTTACAGTTCCACAACATATCTTAACAGTTCTAGAACCCATCTTTACAGTTCCACAACACATCTTAACAGTTCTAGAACCCATCTTTACAGTTCCACAACCTCTTAACAGTTCTAGAACCCGTCTTTACAGTTCCACAACCTCTTAACAGTTCTAGAACCCATCTTTACAGTTCCACAACATATCTTAACAGTTCTAGAACCCATCTTTACAGTTCGACAACCTCTTAACAGTTCTAGAACCCATCTTTACAGTTCCACAACTTATCTTAACAGTTCTAGAACCCATCTTTACAGTTCCACAACCTCTTAACAGTTCTAGAACCCATCTTTACAGTTCCACAACTTATCTTAACAGTTCTAGAACCCATCTTTACAGTTCCACAACATATCTTAACAGTTCTAGAACCCATCTTTACAGTTCCACAACCTCTTAACAGTTCTAGAACCCATCTTTACAGTTCCACAACTTATCTTAACAGTTCTAGAACCCATCTTTACAGTTCCACAACCTCTTAACAGTTCTAGAACCCATCTTTACAGTTCCACAACCTCTTAACAGTTCTAGAACCCATCTTTACAGTTCCACAACATATCTTAACAGTTCTAGAACCCATCTTTACAGTTCCACAACCTCTTAACAGTTCTAGAACCCATCTTTACAATTCCACAACCTCTTAACAGTTCTAGAACCCATCTTTACAGTTCCACAACATATCTTAACAGTTCTAGAACCCATCTTTACAGTTCCACAACTTATCTTAACAGTTCTAGAACCCATCTTTACAGTTCCACAACCTCTTAACAGTTCTAGAACCCATCTTTACAGTTCCACAACCTCTTAACAGTTCTAGAACCCATCTTTACAGTTCCACAACCTCTTAACAGTTCTAGAACCCATCTTTACAGTTCCACAACCTCTTAACAGTTCTAGAACCCATCTTTACAGTTCCACAACCTCTTAACAGTTCTAGAACCCATCTTTACAGTTCCACAACCTCTTAACAGTTCTAGAACCCATCTTTACAGTTCCACAACCTCTTAACAGTTCTAGAACCCATCTTTACAGTTCCACAACATATCTTAACAGTTCTAGAACCCATCTTTACAGTTCCACAACATATCTTAACAGTTCTAGAACCCATCTTTACAGTTCCACAACCTCTTAACAGTTCTAGAACCCATCTTTACAGTTCCACAACCTCTTAACAGTTCTAGAACCCATCTTTACAGTTCCACAACCTCTTAACAGTTCTAGAACCCATCTTTACAGTTCTACAACATATCTTAACAGTTCTAGAACCCATCTTTACAGTTCCACAACCTCTTAACAGTTCTAGAACCCATCTTTACAGTTCCACAACTTATCTTAACAGTTCTAGAACCCATCTTTACAGTTCCACAACATATCTTAACAGTTCTAGAACCCATCTTTACAGTTCCACAACCTCTTAACAGTTCTAGAACCCATCTTTACAGTTCCACAATCTCTTAACAGTTCTAGAACCCATCTTTACAGTTACACAATGTCTTTACAGTTCTAGAACACACAGCTGAAATTCCTTACTAGCTCTCCTATTGTGCGTGGAGTTGTTTGAAGATGTAGCTGATATTAGGATGATTTGATACATTGTGTTGATGATGTTGCTTTCCTTTGCCTCATCATCTGATGTGTACAGCGGTAGTATTGGTTCATGTATTAGTCAACCTTTCCCTAGAATGACTCAGTAATAGACACACAACACTGAATTGAATAGGTCAGTGAGCAGTAAAGAGTAAAGTGACAGTAATGAACTAGACTTCCAGTAAATAAGGTGGACTGGTAGGACTAGGCGTAACTGGTACTGTATATACAGGCCTACAGGTTCACTCAAGCCAAATGGACCTACATAGTCCGGTAACAATAGTAACAGCATGTTTAAAACTCTATGACATACATGAGGTGTTTTATAGAGGGATGTAGGGCATACAATCGAGTCCCAAATGGCACCCTATTCCCTTTATAGTGCACTGCTTTTGACCAGGACCCATAGGGTTCTGGTCAAAAGTAGTGCACTATATAGGGAATAGGGTTCCATAGGGTTCTGGTCAAAAGTAGTGCACTATATAGGGAATAGGGTTCCATAGGGCTCTGGTCAAAAGTAGTGCACTATATAGGGAATAGGGTTCCATAGGGCTCTGGTCAAAAGTAGTGCACTATATAGGGAATAGGGGTGCCATTTGGACTAAACCTAGTTGTGGTGTATCTTGGATTTCTTCACGTCCCATTGACACCAACATGACAACACTGATGGATGGATAGAATCCACAAGATACTTCAGGACCGACAGCACGTGGCTCATTTCTCTTTCCCTGACTAGTTTCCTCCTAACAGGGCTTGGTCCATGTTAACAAGCCTGTACACGTTACCTATAGAGTTTCCTCCTAACAGGGCTTGGTCCATGTTAACAAGCCTGTACACGTTACCTATAGAGTTTCCTCATAACAGGGCTTGGTCCATGTTAACAAGCCTGTACACGTTACCTATAGAGTTTCCTCCTAACAGGGCTTGGTCCATGTTAACAAGCCTGTACACGTTACCTATAGAGTTTCCTCATAACAGGGCTTGGTCCATGTTAACAAGCCTGTACACGTTACCTATAGAGTTTCCTCCTAACAGGGCTTGGTCCATGTTAACAAGCCTGTACACGTTACCTATAGAGTTTCCTCATAACAGGGCTTGGTCCATGTTAACAAGCCTGTACACGTTACCTATAGAGTTTCCTCCTAACAGGGCTTGGTCCATGTTAACAAGCCTGTACACGTTACCTATAGAGTTTCCTCATAACAGGGCTTGGTCCATGTTAACAAGCCTGTACACGTTACCTATAGAGTTTCCTCCTAACAGGGCTTGGTCCATGTTAACAAGCCTGTACACGTTACCTATAGAGTTTCCTCCTAACAGGGCTTGGTCCATGTTAACAAGCCTGTACACGTTACCTATAGAGTTTCCTCATAACAGGGCTTGGTCCATGTTAACAAGCCTGTACACGTTACCTATAGAGTTTCCTCCTAACAGGGCTTGGTCCATGTTAACAAGCCTGTACACGTTACCTATAGAGTTTCCTCCTAACAGGGCTTGGTCCATGTTAACAAGCCTGTACACGTTACCTATAGAGTTTCCTCCTAACAGGGCTTGGTCCATGTTAACAAGCCTGTACACGTTACCTATAGAGTTTCCTCCTAACAGGGCTTGGTCCATGTTAACAAGCCTGTACACGTTACCTATAGAGTTTCCTCCTAACAGGGCTTGGTCCATGTTAACAAGCCTGTACACGTTACCTATAGAGTTTCCTCCTAACAGGGCTTGGTCCATGTTAACAAGCCTGTACATGTTACCTATAGAGTTTCCTCATAACAGGGCTTGGTCCATGTTAACAAGCCTGTACACGTTACCTATAGAGTTTCCTCCTAACAGGGCTTGGTCCATGTTAACAAGCCTGTACACGTTACCTATAGAGTTTCCTCCTAACAGGGCTTGGTCCATGTTAACAAGCCTGTACACGTTACCTATAGAGTTTCCTCATAACAGGGCTTGGTCCATGTTAACAAGCCTGTACACGTTACCTATAGAGTTTCCTCCTAACAGGGCTTGGTCCATGTTAACAAGCCTGTACATGATACCTATAGCTGGTAATGACTAATTGGCCTTGTGACTGTCTGTGACAGAGTGACTGTGAGTCACCATGTATGAACACTGTGGTGTCCTCGCTCATAGCAGGTGTCCTGGACTTTACCTGATTGGCTAGGTGATTGACGGGCTGGTTATTTATATAGTCTTAACAATACATAGACATTATAGCAGGCATTATAACAGACATTATAACAGGCATTATAACATGCATTATAACAGGCATTATAACAGGCATTATAACAGGCATTATAACAGGCATTATGACAGGCATTATAACATGCATTATAACATATATTACAACAGGCATTATAACATACATTATAACATGCATTATAACAGGCATTATAACAGGCATTATAACAGACATTATAACAGGCATTATAACAGGCATTATAACAGACATTATAACAGGCATTATAACATGCATTATAACAGGTATTATAACAGGCATTATAACAGACATTATAACAGGCATTATAACATGCATTATAACAGGCATTATAACAGGCATTATAACAGGCATTATAACACGCATTACAACAGGCATTATAACAGGCATTATAACAGACATTATAACATGCATTATAACAGACATAACAGGCATTATAACAGACATTATAACAGGCATTATAACAGACATAACAGGCATTATAACAGACATTATAACAGGCATTATAACATGCATTATAACAGGGTTAATATAACAGAAAAGCATTCGTTCTTTCTTCCAGGTACTACCGGACTAAGGGATTCACATGTTCATGCTAATCCAGAGTTAACTCTGTAAAACTGTTTACAGCTCACTCTACAAAGGGTTTAAATGTCCGTGTTAAAATGTAATCTTCAGATTAAAACATAAAATCAATACTGGAAATTATACTTCAAACTCATTACCTAAACACATCATGGACTTAATCAACACAACAACCCCCTTTTAATTAAAATGAACCATATGCCGTCTGGTTGGCATAAATCTCCCTTAAACAGATAGCTGATTTACCTCCAATATCTCGGGGGGGGGGGCTATTCCTATTGAATAAACAACACGTTACATTTCATCCAAGACTCCCCCCCCCACCACCACCATTCCCAATGCCATCTTCTCCCCTTCAGTAGCTTACACCACCAGGCTGGTTCAGTGTGTGAGCATCTGAGAGACTGAGGGGAGAAGCGTGTGGATTAGCTGGTTCGTTTTAGGTGATGTTTGACTCGCAAGGTGGAAGCCGGGTGGAATCTGGGGATTACATGGGGAATACAGACCTAGTGGTCCAGGTCAGAGTGGGACAACCATCTGTAAGCTAAGGACCAGTCACCATTACTCACTGTCTCTCTGTTACCAAGTCACTGCCACTCCAGAGTAGTGAACTACATGGGTAGGAGGTAGGATAGTGAACTACATGGGTAGAGTAGTGAACTACATGGGTAGGGGTTAGGATAGTGAACTACATGGGTAGAGTAGTGAACTACATGGGTAGAGTAGTGAACTACATGGGTAGAGTAGTGAACTACATGGGTAGAGTAGTGAACTACATGGGTAGGAGGTTAACTACATGGGTAGAGTAGTTAACAACATGGGTAGAGTAGTGAACTACATGGGTAGAGTAGTGAACTACATGGGTAGGGGAGTGAACTACATGGGTAGAGTAGTGAACTACATGGGTAGGGGGTAGAGTAGTGAACTACATGGGTAGGATAGTGAACTACATGGGTAGGAGGTTAACTGCATGGGTAGAGTAGTGAACTACATGGGTAGAGTAATGAACTACATGGGTAGAGTAGTGAACTACATGGGTAGGAGGTTAGGATAGTGAACTACATGGGTAGAGTAGTGAACTGCATGGGTAGAGTAGTGAACTACATGGGTAGAGTAGTGAACTACATGGGTAGGAGGTTAACTACATGGGTAGAGTAGTGAACTACATGGGTAGAGTAGTGAACTGCATGGGTAGAGTAGTGAACTACATGGGTAGGAGGTTAACTACATGGGTAGAGTAGTGAACTACATGGGTAGGGGGTAGAGTAGTGAACTACATGGGTAGGATAGTGAAGTACATGGGTAGGAGGTTAACTACATGGGTAGAGTAGTGAACTACATGGGTAGAGTAATGAACTACATGGGTAGAGTAGTGAACTACATGGGTAGGAGGTTAGGATAGTGAACTACATGGGTAGAGTAGTGAACTGCATGGGTAGAGTAGTGAACTACATGGGTAGAGTAGTGAACTACATGGGTAGAGTAGTGAACTACATGGGTAGGAGGTTAACTACATGGGTAGAGTAGTGAACTGCATGGGTAGAGTAGTGAACTACATGGGTAGGAGGTTAACTACATGGGTAGAGTAGTGAACTACATGGGTAGAGTAGTGAACT
>NC_042977.1:48330651-48338840 GCF_901001165.1 Salmo trutta
TAGGGCGGCACGCAATTGGCCCAGCGTCGTCCGGGTTTAGGGTTTGGTCGGGGTATTTCTTCATTGTAAATAAGAATTTTTTCTTAACTGACTTGCCTCGTTAAATAAATATAAATACTGATTTAGTTAGCCCTGTACAACAGAACCAATGGGTCCATGTTCTAGCTTGCTACGCTGCTGACCACACCAGTTCCATCTAGCAAATGTATCTTTATAAAGCTTTTTTTTTACATCAGCAGTTGTCACAAAGGGCGTTACAGTTACCCCGGGCCTATCGCCATTTAGTTTCTCACTTAACTGATTTAAATGGAAAAGCTGATCTGCTGCTGGACATGCACCTGTGTGAAGTCGGTTTACTACATGAATCCATCCCGCTAAGTGCACTTACCTTCTGGCCTTCCCATCAGGTGGTGGGCAGGTATAGCAGGGGGGTAATGCATTATGGGATTGACAGACGGGCTTACACAGGGAACAGTCTTCTCCAACCACTGTAGCGGAAGCAAAAGAGTGTAAAACTTCCCTCCAGTTTATCCCTTTTTTAATTTGAACCTTTTATTTAACCAGGCAAGTCAGTTAAGAATAAATTCTTATTTACAATGACGGCCTACACCGGGCCAAACCCAGACAACGCTGGGCCAATTATTCTCTGCCCTATGGGACTGCCTGGATTTGAACCAGGGTGTCTGCATTAGCACAGAAGAGGCAGTGTCTTAGACCGCTACGCCACTCGGGAGCCCTAAATAACTGTTATAACGTTCTCCTCGGGGTGTGTTCTTGCTAGCACTCTGTTTATGGTAACTATGACCTTTACAACTGACTCACTCATCGACTGTCAAATCACATCAGTCCTGGTCTGTAAGAGGGGAAGGATTGGTTCTGTTCTCTCACAATCAGAGATGTGGACATGTTGAAGGATTGGTTCTATTCTCTCAGAATCAGCTTGGGCTCAGTTGTTCACTCTAGTTGAAGAACATGTAGAGGACATGAGTCGGGTACATGGTTGCTCGCGGTCTCTCGTGATCGATCGCCCTGCCTACGACATAATCAGTGTCAACCCTCGGCCCAAAAGGGAATTTAGTCTTGGTTAAGGCGTTGTTCCTCCTGCGGTCCACACCCCGCGCGTGACACACAGACTCCAGTGAGTCTCTACCCTCCAATGACCCTCACTCCCAGTCTGTTGACTGTATCTAAACTGACCCCCTGTTGACTGTATCTATACTGACCCCTGTTGACTGTATCTAAACTGACCCCTGTTGACTGTATCTATACTGACCCCTGTTGACTGTATCTAAACTGACCCCTGTATCTACACTGATCCATGTTGACTGTATCTAAACTGACCCCTGTTGACTGTATCTATACTGACCCATGTTGACTGTATCTAAACTGACCCCCTGTTGACTGTATCTAAACTGACCCCTCCCTGTTGACTGTATCTAAACTGACCCCTGTTGACTGTATCTATACTGACCCATGTTGACTGTATCTAAACTGACCCCTGTTGACTGTATCTATACTGACCCCTGTTGACTGTATCTAAACTGACCCCTGTTGACTGTGTCTAAACTGACCCCTGTTGACTGTATCTAAACTGACCCCTGTTGACTGTATCTAAACTGACCCCCTGTTGACTGTATCTATACTGACCCCTCCCTGTTGACTGTATCTATACTGACCCCTCCCTGTTGACTGTATCTAAACTGACCCCTCCCTGTTGACTGTATCTAAACTGACCCCCTGTTGACTGTATCTAAACTGACCCCCTGTTGACTGTATCTAAACTGACCCCCTGTTGACTGTATCTATACTGACCCCCTGTTGACTGTATTTATACTGACCCCTGTTGACTGTATCTAAACTGACCCCCTGTTGACTGTATCTAAACTGACCCCTGTTGACTGTATCTAAACTGACCCCTCCCTGTTGACTGTATCTAAACTGACCCCTCCCTGTTGACTGTATCTAAACTGACCCCTCCCTGTTGACTGTATCTAAACTGACCCCCTGTTGACTGTATCTAAACTGACCCCTGTTGACTGTATCTAAACTGACCCCTGTTGACTGTATCTATACTGACCCCTGTTGACTGTATCTAAACTGACCCCTGTTGACTGTATCTAAACTGACCCCTGTTGACTGTATCTAAACTGACCCCCTGTTGACTGTATCTAAACTGACCCCCTGTTGACTGTATCTAAACTGACCCCTCCCTGTTGACTGTATCTAAACTGACCCCTCCCTGTTGACTGTATCTAAACTGACCCCTCCCTGTTGACTGTATCTATACTGACCCCTGTTGACTGTATCTAAACTGACCCCTGTTGACTGTATCTAAACTGACCCCTGTTGACTGTGTCTAAACTGACCCCTGTTGACTGTATCTAAACTGACCCCCTGTTGACTGTATCTAAACTGACCCCCTGTTGACTGTATCTATACTGACCCCTGTTGACTGTATCTAAACTGACCCCCTGTTGACTGTATCTAAACTGACCCCTGTTGACTGTATCTAAACTGACCCCCTGTTGACTGTATCTAAACTGACCCCCTGTTGACTGTATCTAAACTGACCCCCTGTTGACTGTATCTATACTGACCCCCTGTTGACTGTATTTATACTGACCCCTGTTGACTGTATCTAAACTGACCCCCTGTTGACTGTATCTAAACTGACCCCTCCCTGTTGACTGTATCTAAACTGACCCCTCCCTGTTGACTGTATCTAAACTGACCCCTCCCTGTTGACTGTATCTAAACTGACCCCTCCCTGTTGACTGTATCTATACTGACCCCTGTTGAATGTATCTAAACTGACCCCTGTTGACTGTGTCTAAACTGACCCCTGTTGACTGTATCTAAACTGACCCCCTGTTGACTGTATCTAAACTGACCCCCTGTTGACTGTATCTATACTGACCCCTGTTGACTGTATCTAAACTGACCCCCTGTTGACTGTATCTAAACTGACCCCTGTTGACTGTATCTAAACTGACCCCCTGTTGACTGTATCTAAACTGACCCCTGTTGACTGTATCTATACTGACCCCTGTTGACTGTATCTAAACTGACCCCTGTTGACTGTATCTAAACTGACCCCTGTTGACTGTATCTAAACTGACCCCCTGTTGACTGTATCTAAACTGACCCCCTGTTGACTGTATCTAAACTGACCCCTCCCTGTTGACTGTATCTAAACTGACCCTCCCTGTTGACTGTATCTAAACTGACCCCTCCCTGTTGACTGTATCTATACTGACCCCTGTTGACTGTATCTAAACTGACCCCTGTTGACTGTATCTAAACTGACCCCTGTTGACTGTATCTAAACTGACCCCCTGTTGACTGTATCTAAACTGACCCCCTGTTGACTGTATCTAAACTGACCCCTGTTGACTGTATCTGTACTGACCCCCTGTTGACTGTATCTAAACTGACCCCTCCCTGTTGACTGTATCTAAACTGACCCCTGTTGACTGTATCTGTACTGACTCCCTGTTGACTGTATCTAAACTGACCCCTCCCTGTTGACTGTCTCTAAACTGACCCCTGTTGACTGTATCTAAACTGACCCCTGTTGACTGTATCTAAACTGACCCCTGTTGACTGTATCTAAACTGACCCCCTGTTGACTGTATCTAAACTGACCCCTGTTGACTGTATCTATACTGACCCCTGTTGACTGTATCTAAACTGACCCCTGTTGACTGAATCTAAACTGACCCCTGTTGACTGTATCTAAACTGACCCCCTGTTGACTGTATCTAAACTGACCCCTCCCTGTTGACTGTATCTAAACTGACCCCCTGTTGACTGTATCTAAACTGACCCCTCCCTGTTGACTGTATCTAAACTGACCCCTCCCTGTTGACTGTATCTAAACTGACCCCTCCCTGTTGACTGTATCTATACTGACCCCTGTTGACTGTATCTAAACTGACCCCTGTTGACTGTATCTATACTGACCCCCTGTATCTAAACTGACCCCTGTTGACTGTATCTAAACTGACCCCTGTTGACTGTATCTATACTGACCCCTGTTGACTGTATCTAAACTGACCCCCTGTTGACTGTATCTAAACTGACCCCTGTTGACTGTATCTAAACTGACCCCTGTTGACTGTATCTAAACTGACCCCTGTTGACTGTATCTAAACTGACCCCCTGTTGACTGTATCTAAACTGACCCCTGTTGACTGTATCTAAACTGACCCCCTGTTGACTGTATCTAAACTGACCCCTCCCTGTTGACTGTATCTAAACTGACCCCCTGTTGACTGTATCTAAACTGACCCCTCCCTGTTGACTGTATCTAAACTGACCCCTCCCTGTTGACTGTATCTAAACTGACCCCTCCCTGTTGACTGTATCTAAACTGACCCCCTGTTGACTGTATCTAAACTGACCCCCTGTTGACTGTATCTAAACTGACCCCCTGTTGACTGTATCTAAACTGACCCCCTGTTGACTGTATCTAAACTGACCCCTGTTGACTGTATCTAAACTGACCCCCTGTTGACTGTATCTAAACTGACCCCCTGTTGACTGTATCTAAACTGACCCCTGTTGACTGTATCTAAACTGACCTACATGACTGGCCATTTGTTTTACCTTGCCAACCCCAATCCTCCACCTCTGAATCCTCTCCATCTGCCCTGGCCGTCCTCGCCACATGGCAGTGTAGTCTCATCATGTATGGTTTCATATTTACCATTCAGGTTGGCTGTATGATGCTTTTTAAAACAGGGGAAGGGGAGGAGCTAACCACAATGAGTGCAATGCTGATTTCCAATCCCTCCAGTATAATTTAAGTTCCTCCTGGAACCTCTGACTCAGAGAGAAGGAGCAGATAAACTGACTGATCTCTGACTCAGAGAGAAGGAGCAGACAAACTGAGGGACCTTTGCGCTCAACAACAACGCTGAGTTTCATGACATCACACACACACACAATGTAGGATGGGAAATAGAAAATTGGCAGACATGATTTGTTTTCAATGTACAAAGACCGACTTTCTGTGTGCAATGTCAGGCATTATACAGTGTTAAGAAAATAGATTGTTTGTCCTCTGCTCTAACACCAAGGCCCTCTCCCTTCCTGTCTTCCATGGCCTTCTATCTGCTAATCCAGGTACATTGTGTGCATCCCCATAGGGACTCTGGTCGAATGCAGTGCACTATACAGGAAATAAGGACTCTGGTCGAATGCAGTGCACTATACAGGAAATAAGGACTCTGGTCGAATGCAGTGCACTATACAGGAAATAAGGACTCTGGTCGAACGCAGTGCACTATACAGGAAATAAGGACTCTGGTCGAATGCAGTGCACTATTGAGTTGGCTCAGGTCTCCATCCTGACTCTGCCAAACTTCCCATGTCCCCCCCCCCCCCCACAATTTTTTTGGGGGGATGCCTCTCGTGCTTCCTTCGTTGGGCTAGCTCCTCGTAATGTCGCCGTTCATCCCTCGCTGTCTCCACCTGCTTCCATGGCAGGGTCTTGTCCCCTGCCATTACCTCCTCCCATGTCCAGGACGTCCTCCATTCTCTCCTTTCCCTGCTCCTCCTGGGCACGCTGCTTGGTCCTTTTATGGTGGGTGATTCTGTCACGGCTGTCTGAATGATCGGACCAAAGCGCAGCGTGTTCGTAGTCCCCCATATTTTATTTAACCGTGAAAAGTAATGCAAAACGCCAAAACTTGAAACAACGAAAACAACAAACCGTGATGCAGAGAGGAAAACACACTACTCAACATTATAATCACCCACAAACACAGGTGGGACAAAACATCAACTTAAATATGACCTCTAATTAGAGGTAACGAGGATCAGCTGCCTCCAATTGGAGGTCAACCCAAACAACACCAACATAGAAATACAAAACTAGAAACTTAACATAGAAATACAAAAACAGACAAACACCCCCTGTCACGCCCTGACCTACTCTACCATAGAAAATAACAACTTACTATGGTCAGGACGTGACAGTACCCCCCCAAAGGTGCAGACTCCGACCGCACCTAAAAAAAAAAAAAAAACTCCCCCAACAACAAAACACAAAGGGAGGGTAGGGTGTGCGACTAATGTCTATGGCGGCTCATATGCAATACCCAGAACCTTCTTATCTAGCGCCTCCCCCCATGGAGGCGGCTAGGGTTCGGGGCGTAACCCCCACTCCACCCACTGATCCCTCTGCTTCTTTACCACCTGACCGTGGATCGTCGTCGAAAGAACCGGACTGTAGATCATTGCTAGAGGTTCTGGGCTGTAGGCCGCTGCTGGAGTCTCTGGGCTTCAGGCCGTCACTGAAGGCTATGGGCTGCAGGCCGCCGCTGAAGGCTCTGGACTGAGGAGCGTCGCTGGAGGCTCTGGACTGAGGAGCGTCGCTGGAGGCTCCGGACTTGTGAGCGTCGCTGGAGGCTCCGGACTTGTGAGCGTCGCTGGAGGCTCCGGACTGAGGAGCGTCGCTGGAGGCTCCGGACTGAGGAGTGTCGCTGGAGGCTCCGGACTGAGGAGTGTCGCTGGAGGCTCCGGGCTGAGGAGCGTCGCTGGAGGCTCCGGACTGGGGATGCGCACTGGAGGCCTGATGCGTGGGGCTGGTATAGGAGGTGCCAGACTAGTAACACGCACCTCAGGGCGAGTGCCGGGAGCAGGAACAGGATATACTGGGCCGTGGAGGCGCACTGGAGGCCTGATGGGTGGGGCTGGCATAGGAGGCGCCAGACTAGTAACACGCACCTCAGGGCGAGTGCCGGGAGCAGGAACAGGATATACTGGGCCGTGGAGGCGCACTGGAGATCTCGAGCGTAGAGCTCGCACAACCCGTTCTGGCTGGATGTTCAACCTAGCTCGACTAATGCACAGATCGCACCGGACTGTGAGTGCGCCCTGACGACAGTGCGCATCACCGCATAACACGGTGCTTTCCCTGTCACTCGCTCCCCACGGTAAGCACGGGGAGTTGGCTCAGGTCTCCATCCTGACTCTGCCAAACTTCCCATGTCCCCCCCCCCCCCCACACAATTTTTTGGGGGGGATGCCTCTCGTGCTTCCTTCGTTGGGCTAGCTCCTCGTAATGTCGCCGTTCATCCCTCGCTGTCTCCACTTGCTTCCATGGCAGGGTCTTGTCCCCTGCCATTACCTCCTCCCATGTCCAGGACGTCCTCCATTCTCTCCTTTCCCTGCTCCTCCTGGGCACGCTGCTTGGTCCTTTTATGGTGGGTGATTCTGTCACGGCTGTCTGAATGATCGGACCAAAGCGCAGCGTGTTCGTAGTTCCCCATATTTTATTTAACCGTGAAAAGTAATGCAAAACGCCAAAACTTGAAATAACGAAAACAACAAACCGTGATGCAGAGAGGAAAACACACTACTCAACATTATAATCACCCACAAACACAGGTGGGACAAAACATCAACTTAAATATGACCTCTAATTAGAGGTAACGAGGATCAGCTGCCTCCAAATGGAGATCAACCCAAACAACACCAACATAGAAATACAAAACTAGAAACTGAACATAGAAATACAAAAAAACAGACAAACACCCCCTGTCACGCCCTGACCTACTCTACCATAGAAAATAACAGCTTACTATGGTCAGGACGTGACAACTATACAGGAAATAGGATGCCATTTGGGATGCAGACGTTGTCCCCAAAGCTGAGCTGCTCCAGCTACACACTAGACCCGTCCGTTCTGATGAGAACAGAGAAGGGAGGAGTTTGGTGGGATTAACGGTTTTTTCTTCTTCTTCTAATTAATCCCATTGTTGCCTGTTTGAAGTCTGAATAGAGAGTCACTCCTACCTCTGGGCTCCAGATAACACGGGTCTGTCTCCCGCTGATTGGTCCCTGGTCATGTGACCTATAGACTTCCTATAGTGTCTGAGGCAAGGTGAATTGAAGGCCTGGGCGTTGAATTTGTGTCCTTTTGTCAGGCAGAGGAAAAAACAGAATAGATTGAGTTTGGTGTTGTGGTGGAGGAGCGGAGGGAGGAGAGGAGGAGAGGTGAGGAGGGGAGGAGAGGAGGAGAGGACGGAGGAGGGAGGAGCGGAGGGAGGAGAGGAGGAAGGCTATCAGACAGGGAGGAGAGGAGGGAGGAGAGGAGGAGAAGAGGAAGGCTATTGGAGAGGAGGATGAAGCTTATCGGAGAGGAGGGAGATTAGGGGAAGAAAGGGTAGAAATAGGGAGAG
>NC_042977.1:48338940-48351440 GCF_901001165.1 Salmo trutta
TCTCCTCTCCTCTCCTCTCCTCTCCTCTCCTCTCCTCTCCTCTCCTCTTCCCTCCTCCTCTCCTTTTCCTCCCCTCCCCTATCCTCTCTTCTCTTTCTCCCCTCTTCCCTCATCCCCCTCCCCTCCTCCTCTCCTCCTTTCTCTATAACTCCAGCATGTTAACCATGGTCTGGGGTTGTGTGTATGTGTCTCCTGGGTAACAGTGAATGGAGCTCTGGCAGCTCCTAATAGGTGGTAAAGTGTTGACTTCCAGAGAAATGGACTGAAGCTTTAACCTGGGAGGGAAATTGATCCCATTACCTTGAGCTCTGGCTACGAAGCTGCAAGATTGCTCGCCTCCCGTAGGAGAGAGGGGGGAAGAAGAGGGAGGGAGGGAGATAGGAAGAGGAGGGAGGGGAAATAGAAATGGGTAGAAATGAAAAACAGAGAGGGAGAAAGAAAGAGGCAGAAAAAGATAAGATAAATACTATGTGATTAGAGGTGATAGGATGGCCGTGGGGGTTATGGTCTGGAGATAAGAGGAGAGATAATGAATATGTGAATACAGGTGATAGGATGGCTGTGGGGGTTATGGTCTGGAGATAAGAGGAGAGATAATGAATATGTGAATACAGGTGAAAGGATGGCTGTGGGGGTTATGGTCTGGAGATAAGAGGAGAGATAATGAATATGTGAATACAGGTGAAAGGATGGCTGTGGGGGTTATGGTCTGGAGATAAGAGGAGAGATAATGAATATGTGAATACAGGTGAAAGGATGGCTGTGGGGGTTATGGTCTGGAGATAAGAGGAGAGATAATGAATATGTGAATACAGGTGATAGGATGGCTGTGGGGGTTATGGTCTGGAGATAAGAGGAGAGATAATGAATATGTGAATACAGGTGATAGGATGGCTGTGGGGGTTGTGGTCTGGACTAAAAGACAGACAAAGACAGATTCAGTCTGGATAGTTTACACCGTATCCATGTTGAGCTGATAGCTGGCCTGGGCAGGGTGGGAAGGAGGAAGAGGGGGAAGGGGAAGGAGGGAGAGGGATGACATGGTCTGGGAGGGATGATATGTCCCATACAGATATAATATCACCAGTAGGTCTGGGAGGGATGATATGTCCCATACAGATATAATATCACCAGTAGGTCTGGGAGGGATGATATGTCCCATACAGATATAATATCACCAGTAGGTCTGGGAGGGATGATATGTCCCATACAGATATAATATCACCAGTAGGTCTGGGAGGGATGATATGTCCCATACAGATATAATATCACCAGTAGGTCTGGGAGGGATGAAATGTCCCATACAGATATAATATCACCAGTAGGTCTGGGAGGGATGATATGTCCCATACAGATATAATATCACCAGTAGGTCTGGGAGGGATGATATGTCCCTCCAGTAGGTCTGGGAGGGATGATATGTCCCATACAGATATAATATCACCAGTAGGTCTGGGAGGGATGATATGTCCCATACAGAGAGACTATCACCAGTAGGTCTGGGAGGGATGATATGTCCCATACAGAGAGACTATCAACGTTCAATGTTACACTGACACAAACGAAGGAGCCAAATCATAGAAGATGTGTTGGTGCACTGTAGTGAGAGTTAGATTAGAGTTCCTTTTGAAACCACAGAATGAACTAGCACAATCTAATACAGACAGACAGACTGATAATGCTATATTTGTTTGGGAGATGGCTTTGAATATTTTACAAAAATTAGCATTACTGTTTTTAAATATCGTCATGGGACACCGTTTGACTCAGTCAACCCATGTCCTCTGCCCTGACACTTCTAATCAGGTTTCTGCTGTAAAAAGAGGTCAACACACCTGTGTTAAACCAAAGGTTACATTCAAACAGACGTTGTTTTTCCTTCCACCACAGACCCAATGCAATGTACAACAGTTGCCTTAGGATAACCACACAGGCTGGCACGAGCACGCGAACACACACATTCCCAAACCAGAAGATCCTTATCCATCCATCATGTATCGTCTAAATACCTTTCTTCTCCCCCTACAGAGCCAATCCACGGTCCCAGGCGTCTAGAGGTAGTTGACGTCCAATCTAAACAAGTCACCGTTCGCTGGGAGCCGTTTGGCTACAACGTGACGCGTTGTCATAGCTACAACCTGACGGTGCAGTACCGCTCCCGCGTGGCGGGGAAGGACGAGACCCGGGAGGAGGTGTGTTACGACACCCTGGGTCGCGACCCCCAGCACACCATCCACAACCTGACCCCCTACACCAACCTGTCAGTCAAACTGGTCCTCAAGAACCCAGAGGGGGTTAAAGAGAGCCGAGAGATGGCGCTACAGACGGATGAAGATGGTGAGTGTTATAATACCTTAGAATGGTAATAACATGGTTATGACAGGGTTATGAAGGTGTATAAAGGTGTTAAAGAACCCAGAGGGGGTCAAAGAGAGCCCAGAGATGGCGCTACAGACAGATGAAGATGGTGAGTGTTATAATACCTTAGAATGGTAATAACATGGTTATGACAGGGTTATGAAGGTGTATAAAGGTGTTAAAGAACCCTGATGAAGTCAAAGAGAGCCTAGAGATACAGACTGACAAGGACAATAAGGATGAAGTTTAGTTATGACCTGTTTATAACAGTATTATAACAGTGTAGTGGTAGTTTAGTTATGACCTGTTTATAACAGTATTATAACAGTGCAATGGTAGTTTAGATATGACCTGTTTATAACAGTATTATAACAGTGTAGTGGTAGTTTAGGTATGACCTGTTTATAACAGTATTATAACAGTGTAGTGGTAGTTTAGTTATGACCTGTTTATAATAGTATTATACTTACAGACTGATGAAAACCGTGAGTGTAATGCTTTATCTTAGAACGCCGATAACATGGTTATGAACAGGGCTACGACAGGGTTAAAACAGGGTTATGACATGCTTACGACAGGGTTATGGCATGGTTACAACAAGGTTATGACATGGTTACAACAGGGTTATAACATGGTTACGACAGGGTTATAACATGGTTACGACAGGGTTATAACATGGTTACGACAGGGTTATGACATGTTATGACATGGTTACAACAGGGTTATAACATGGTTATGACAGGGTTATGACATGGTTACAACAGGGTTATAACATGGTTACGACAGGGTTATGATGGGGTTATGATCAGGGCTACGACAGGGTTATAACATGGTTACAACAGGGTTATGACATGGTTACGACAGGGTTATGAACATGGTTACTAAGGTTAGTAAAAATGTATAACTAATCAAATGTTATAGATGGAGCTACATACAGATTACACAGCAATGCATCGATTTATTATCACGTAATACGGAGGGTTAAGGGGGGGGTTGCCAGGTTACATGGGTGGTCCTCTGTAGCTCAGTTGGTAGAGCATGGCTCTTGCAACACCACTATAGTGGGTTCGATTAACGTTAATAGTATAGTTGAGTAGAGAGGTTACAGGTTAACATTAGTTGAATAGAGAGGTTACAGGTTAACATCAGTAGTATAGTTGAATAGAGAGGTTACAGGTTAACATCAGTAGTATAGTTGAATAGAGAGGTTACAGGTTAACATCAGTAGTATAGAGAGGTTACAGGGTAACATCAGTAGTATAGTTGAGTAGAGAGGTTACAGGTTAACATCAGTAGTATAGTTGAATAGAGAGGTTACAGGTTAACATCAGTAGTATAGTTGAATAGATAACATCAGTAGTATAGTTGAATACAGAGGTTACAGGTTAACATCAGTAGTATAGTTGAATAGAGAGGTTACAGGTTAACATCAGTAGTATAGTTGAGTAGAGAGGTTACAGGTTAACATCAGTAGTATAGTTGAATACAGAGGTTACAGGTTAACATCAGTAGTATAGTTGAATAGAGAGGTTACAGGTTAACATCAGTAGTATAGTTGAGTAGAGAGGTTACAGGTTAATATCAGTAGTATAGTTGAGTAGAGAGGTTACAGGTTAACATCAGTAGTATAGTTGAGTAGAGAGGTTACAGGTTAACATCAGTAGTATAGTTGAGTAGAGAGGTTACAGGTTAACATCAGTAGTATAGTTGAGTAGAGAGGTTACAGGTTAACATCAGTAGTATAGTTGAATAGAGAGGTTACAGGTTAACATCAGTAGTATAGTTGAGTAGAGAGGTTACAGGTTAACATCAGTAGTATAATTGAATAGAGAGGTTACAGGTTAACATCAGTAGTATAGAGAGGTTATAGGTTAACATCAGTAGTATAGAGAGGTTATAGGTTAACATCAGTAGTATAGAGAGGTTATAGGTTAACATCAGTAGTATAGTTGAGTAGAGAGGTTAACATCAGTAGTATAGTTGAATAGAGAGGTTACAGGTTAACATCAGTAGTATAGTTGAATAGAGAGGTTACAGGTTATCAGTAGTATAGTTGAGTAGAGAGGTTACAGGTTAACATTAGTTGAGTAGAGAGGTTACAGGTTAACATCAGTAGTATAGTTGAGTAGAGAGGTTATAGGTTAACATCAGTAGTATAGAGAGGTTATAGGTTAACATCAGTAGTATAGAGAGGTTATAGGTTAACATCAGTAGTATAGTTGAGTAGAGAGGTTAACATCAGTAGTATAGTTGAGTAGAGAGGTTACAGGTTGACATCAGTAGTATAGTTGAATAGAGAGGTTACAGGTTAACATCAGTAGTATAGTTGAGTAGAGAGGTTACATGTTAACATCAGTAGTATAGTTGAATAGAGAGGTTAAAGGTTAACATCAGTAGTATAGTTGAATAGAGAGGTTACAGGTTAACATCAGTAGTATAGTTGAATAGAGAGATTACAGGTTAACATCAGTAGTATAGAGAGGTTACAGGTTAACATCAGTAGTATAGTTGAGTAGAGAGGTTACAGGTTAACATCAGTAGTATAGTTGAATAGAGAGGTTACAGGTTAACATCAGTAGTATAGTTGAGTAGAGAGATTACAGGTTAACATCAGTAGTATAGTTGAATAGAGAGGTTACAGGTTAACATCAGTAGTATAGTTGAGTAGAGAGGTTACAGGTTATCATCAGTAGTATAGTTGAGTAGAGAGGTTACAGGTTAACATCAGTAGTATAGTTGAGTAGAGAGGTTACAGGTTAACATCAGTAGTATAGTTGAATAGAGAGGTTACAGGTTAACATCAGTAGTATAGTTGAATAGAGAGGTTACAGGTTAACATCAGTAGTATAGTTGAATAGAGAGGTTACAGGTTAACATCAGTAGTATAGTTGAATAGAGAGGTTACAGGTTAACATCAGTAGTATAGTTGAATAGAGAGGTTACAGGTTAACATCAGTAGTATAGTTGAATAGAGAGGTTACAGGTTAACATCAGTAGTAGAGAGGTTACTGGTTAACATCAGTAGTATAGTTGAGTAGAGAGGTTTACGTAACTAATGAACTTCTCAGGATAGAATTGAGACATTATAACATGAACTAATGAACACCTCAGGAATACACTGAGGAAAGTAACAGGTTAGAGAGATACTGACAGGAAGAGAAAGTCTTGTCAGGTCTGTCTCATATATTTTTAGAGGGAATCTTTAAAGGGAGACAACTGTTTCACAGTATCTGACTTGTGGGAGTGTGTGTGTGTGTGTGTGTGTGTGTGTGTGTGTGTGTGTGTGTGTGTGTGTGTGTGTGTGTGAGGTTGTGTGTGTGTGTGTGTGTGTGTGTGTGTGAGGTTGTGTGTGTGAGGTTGTGTGTGTTTACAGTCCCACTGGGAGAAGGAAACAGACATAGATAGGGTGTATCTATCTAGAGCTGGCTGTTCTTTCAGAGACTCCCTTTGACAGAAGAAACCCTCTGTCATTGAAGAAGTAAAATGATCCCTGTCAGTTTGAGAGAACCATCTCTCTCTCTCTCTCTCTCTCTCTCTCTCTCTCAGGCACACAGGCAGAGAGACAGACGGACAGACAGACAGACAGGCAGGCAGGCAGGCAGGCAGGCAGGCAGGCAGGCAGGCAGGCAGGCAGGCAGGCAGGCAGGCAGGCAGGCAGGCAGGCAGGCAGACAGACAGACAGACAGACAGACAGACAGACAGACAGACAGACAGACAGACAGACAGACAGACAGACAGACAGACAGACAGACAGACTCTAAGTACATATAAACACAGAGGATGATTGGAGAGATTGAATTGGTGGAGATTTCCTCAGGGAGATCGGTTCAGTGCTCGACCAGTTTGTTTGTACATTTGGATGGATGTGAGAGGGAAAGTGTTCCTTTTTTCCCCCCACTCAGTCTCTTCTCACCAAAATACATTCATGGTAGCTGAATATATATATTTTTTCTTTCTGTGTTCACATTGTGAAGGTTTCCAGACCTACATCCTTTTTTTACTGTGTTTCCACAGGCTGCCCAATTCTGATATTTTATCATGTTGTTTGGCAATAATTGGACAAAATATCAGAATTGGTATTCTGCCTGTGTAAACGCAACATTAGTGTCTGTAATGTGAGTTCTAGTTTTATCCTCTCAGTACCTCTATGTTCCTGTTCCCCTCTATGTGTAATGTGAGTTCTAGTCGTTTCTCATATGTATTGTATGTTCTTGTCCCCCTCAGTACCCGGAGCGGTCCCTCTGGAGTCCATCCAGGGCAGTGCTTACGAAGAGAAGATAATCGTGAAATGGAGAGAACCAGCCCAGACCTACGGAATCATCACTCAGTACGAGGTAATTCATTCATTTATTTTGGGGGGATTTGAATGATCGATCGATTTAGTCAATTGTCAAACACACACAAGAGTCTTTTTTCTTTTCTTCTTCTTCTTGTCCAGTATTCCATCTCTGTCTCTTCTGAAATCGTTGTCTTTTTTAGAGAACCACTGAAGCAATACAGTAGAACCAGGATTACACCTCCTTATTCCTGTGGAAATAACCTCAAGTGAACAAAACAAATCTGGAAATATCACACATCTCAGACCATGTCGTTTTTCTAGGCTACAACACTAGAGGCTATGTACACATGTAAAGGTTGTTTATAGCCATGCCAGCTAGCCAAGCCCCTGAACTCTATCTAATGTTGAATATTAGCTACCTTATTCCCCCCCCCCAAAATAAAATGTAAAAAAAAAACATTTTTAAGGGAGAATTAGGCATTGATCTGAAGACGAAAATTAACGGAAATTCACATGAGCACCACAATGCCTACCCCACCCATGCTCTACCAAGGTTTTTCAACACACAGCTTTTACCTACTACAGAAGCTACTGTATATTGGTCTATTGCACTTCAAACAATGTGTGTGCAGGTTACTTAGAATTCAAACCTCTCAAACTACCTTTTCAAGCTTTTCTTTTTAAATTATATAAAAGAAAGCTTTGCTTTTATACTTACAACACCGTCATGCTTGATTGATCAGTTTTTGTCTTGTAGTAATGTGGTGCCTGCCTTTATTTCCTCCAACATTTAATTTAGCAACATATATAGTTAGCTAAATAGGCCTGTCTTCTCTGTACCACCCCTACCGTGTCACAACACAACTCATTGGCTCAAACACAATACATTCAACAAAATTAACTTTTGACAAGGCACATCTGTTAACCGTCCCACCTACTCAACAGCCAGTGGAATCCCGTGGCGCGATATTCAAATACCTTAGAAATGCTATTACTTCAATTTCTCAAACATATGACTATTTTACACCATTTTAAAGACAAGACTCTCGTTAATCTAACCACACTGTCCGATTTCAAAAAGGCTTTACAACGAAAGCAAAACATTAGATTATGTCAGCAGAGTACCCAGCCAGAAATAATCAGACACCCATTTTTCAAGCTAGCATATAATGTCACATAAACCCAAACCACAGCTAAATGCAGCACTAACCTTTGATGATCTTCATCAGATGACACTCCTAGGACATTATGTTATACAATACATGCATGTTTTGTTCAATCAAGTTCATATTTATATCAAAAACCAGCTTTTTACATTAGCATGTGACGTTCAGAACTAGCATACCCACCGCAAACTTCCGGTGAATTTACTAAATTACTCACGATAAACGTTCACAAAAAACATAACAATTATTTTAAGAATTATAGATACAGAACTCCTTTATGCAATCGCTATGTCCGATTTTAAAATAGCTTTTCGGCAAAAGCACATTTTGCAATATTCTGAGTAGATAGCTCGCCATCACAGGCTAGCTATTTTGACACCCACCAAGTTTGGCCCTCACCAAACTCAGATTTACTATAAGAAAAATTGGATTACCTTTGCTGTTCTTCGTCAGAATGCACTCCCAGGACTTCTACTTCAATAACAAATGTTGGTTTGGTTCAAAATAATCGATAGTTATGTTCAAATATCCTCTGTTTTGTTTGTGCGTTCAAGACACTATTCGAAGGGTGACGAAGGGTGACGCGCCCGACGCGTTTCGTGACAAAAAAATTATAAATATTCCATTACCTTACTTCGAAGCATGTCAACCGCTGTTTAAAATCAATTTTTATGCGATTTTTCTCGTAAAAAAAGCGATATTATTCCGACCAGGAAACCCTGTTTTCGTTCAAAGAAGAAAAAATAAAAACATGGTGTCGGCTCGTGCACGCGCCCCCAGTCTCATTGTTCTCTGATCGACCACTATCCAAATGCGCTACTGTTTTTCAGCCAGGGACTGCAAAGTCATCATTCAACGTTCTGGCGCCTTCTGAGAGCCTATGGGAGCCGTAGGAAGTGTCACGTTACAGCAGAGATCCTCAGTTTTCAATAAAGAGAGTGTAGAAGGCCAAGAAATGGTCAGAGAGGGCACTTCCTGTAAGGAATCTTCTCAGGTTTTTGCCTGCCATATGAGTTCTGTTATACTCACAGACACCATTCAAACAGTTTTAGAAACTTTAGGGTGTTTTCTATCCAAATCAAACAATTATATGCATATTCTAGTTTCTGGGCAGTAGTAATAACCAGATTAAATCGGGTACGTTTTTTATCCGGCCGTGCAAATACTGCCCCCTACCCTAGAGAGGTTAATTGAAACACATTCCACGCACCTCATGAAGCTGGTTGAGAGAATGCCAATAGTGTGCAAAGGGTGGCTACCTTGACAAATGTAAAATTTAAAATATATTTGTTTAACACTTTTGGTTACAACATGATTCCATATGTGTTATTTCATAGTTTTGATGTCTTCACTATTATTCTACAATGTAGAAAATAGTAATAAATCAAGAAAAAACCTTGAATGACTAGGTGTGTCCAAACGTTTGATTGCTACTGTCTATATATACAGTATATATACATTATAACGCCTATTCAGCATCGTTCAAACCCCTCTTAAGCCTTAGCCCCACCCATCTCTTTAAAGATTCACATGTGAGGCCATGTGCTAAACAGAGGGAGTAAGGTAGTGTACTAAACAACCAAAGATTTCAAGACTAAAAGTGGTGTTAAGTAGAAGCCTAGAATAAGGAAAAACTCCGGGTAAAAATACACTTTATCTAGTCCTTGGCCTATATTCTAATCAGACTTTTAAAGTGTTCAGATACAAATATATATTTTTAATTATTAGATGATTCTTATCTAGCTAAGTGGGGGGGGGGGGGGGGTCACTACTGTCTAGACATGTACTGTACACATGTTCATGAAATACAATAGATGACCATAGTGTGTAACCGATGTGAAATGGCTAGTAGTTAGCGGTGGTGCACGCTAATAGCGTTTCAATCAGTGACGTCACTCGTGCTGCAAGGGCCGCGGCTTTTGTGGCGCGATGGGTAACGATGCTTCGTGGGCGTCAGTTGTTGATGTGTGCAGAGGGTCCCTGGTTCGAGCCCAGGTTGGGGCGAAGAGAGGGACGGAACCTACACTGTTACACGTAGTCACCCCAAGACACACCTGGCTAACTTGATGGGTCAGGTAATCATCTGGCGAAGTGGAGACTTTTGTTTAGACATGCTTTTATTTATTTACATTTTTTTTATTTTTTTTACCTTTTATTTAACTAGGCAAGTCAGTTAAGAACAACTTCTTATTTACAATGACGGCCTACCAAAAGGCAAAAGGCCTCCTGCGGAGACGGGGGCTGGTATTGAAAAAAAAAAAAGTAAAATAAAAATATAGGACAAAACACACATCACGACAAGAGAGACAACACAACACTACATAAAGAGAGACCTAAGACAACAACATAGCATGGCAGCAACACAACATGGTAGCAGCACAACATGGTAGAAGAACAACATGGTAGTAACACAACATGGTAGCAACACAACATAACAACAACATGGTGGCAACACAACATGGTAGCAACACAACATGGTAGCAACACAACATAACAACAACATGGTAGCAGCACAACATGGTAGCAACACAACATAACAACAACATGGTAGCAACACAACATGGTAGAAACACAACATGGTAGAAGCACAACATGGTAGCAACTCAACATGGTAGCAACACAACATGGTAGCAACACAACATAACAACAACATGGTAGCAACACAACATGGTAGAAACACAACATGGTAGAAGCACAACATGGTAGCAACACAACATGGTAGCAGCACAACATTGTAGTAACACAACATGGTAGCAACACAACATAACAACAACATGGTGGCAACACAACATGGTAGCAACACAACATGGTAGCAACACAACATGGTAGCAACACAACATAACAACAACATGGTAGCAGCACAACATGGTAGCAACACAACATAACAACAACATGGTAGCAACACAACATGGCAGCAACACAACATGGTAGCAACACAACATGGTAGCAACACAACATAACAACAACATGGTAGCAGCACAACATGGTAGCAACACAACATAACAACAACATGGTAGCAACACAACATGGTAGAAACACAACATGGTAGAGGCACAACATGGTAGCAACACAACATGGAAGCAACACAACATGGTAGCAACACAACATAACAACTACATGGTAGCAACACAACATGGTAGCAACACAACATAACAACAACATGGTAGCAACACAACCTGGTAGCAACACAACATGGTAGCAACACAACATAACAACAACATGGTAGCAGCACAACATGGTAGCAACACAACATAACAACAACATGGTAGCAACACAACATGGTAGAAACACAACATGGTAGAAGCACAACATGGTAGCAACTCAACATGGTAGCAACACAACATGGTAGCAACACAACATAACAACAACATGGTAGCAACACAACATGGTAGAAACACAACATGGTAGAAGCACAACATGGTAGCAACACAACATGGTAGCAGCACAACATTGTAGTAACACAACATGGTAGCAACACAACATAACAACAACATGGTGGCAACACAACATGGTAGAAACACAACATGGTAGCAACACAACATGGTAGCAACACAACATAACAACAACATGGTAGCAGAACAACATGGTAGCAACACAACATAACAACAACATGGTAGCAACACAACATGGCAGCAACACAACATGGTAGCAACACAACATGGTAGCAACACAACATAACAACAACATGGTAGCAGCACAACATGGTAGCAACACAACATAACAACAACATGGTAGCAACACAACATGGTAGAAACACAACATGGTAGAGGCACAACATGGTAGCAACACAACATGGAAGCAACACAACATGGTAGCAACACAACATAACAACAACATGGTAGCAACACAACATGGTAGCAACACAACATGGTAGCAACACAACATAACAACAACATGGTAGCAACACAACATAACAACAACATGGTAGCAACACAACATGGAAGCAACACAACATGATAGCAACACAACATAACAACAACATGGTAGCAACACAACATGGTAGCAACACAACATAACAACAACATGGTAGCAACACAACATAACAACAACATGGTAGCAACACAACATGGTAGCAACACAACATAACAACAACATGGTAGAAACACAACATGGTAGCAGCACAACATGGTAGCAGCACAACATGGTAGCAGCACACAACGTGGTACAAACATTATTTGGCACAGACAACAGCACAAAGGCCAAGAAGGTAGAGACAACAATACATCACGCAAAGCAGCCACAACTGTCAGTAAGAGTGTCCATGATTGAGTCTTTGAATGAAGAGATGGAGATAAAACTGTCCAGTTTGAGTGTTTGTTGCAGCTCGTTCCAGTCGCTAGCTGCAGCGAACTGAAAAGACGAGCGACCCAGGGATGTGTGTGCTTTGGGGACCTTTAACAGAATGTGACTGGCAGAACGGGTGTTGTATGTGGAGGATGATGGCTGCAGTAGATATCTCAGATAGGGGGGAGTGAGACCTAAGAGGGTTTTATAAATAAGCATCAACCAGTGGGACTTGCGAAGGGTATATTAAAGTTCACATGTTCCAGAAGGCTTTTCCGCCAAAATAATTGTTTAGCTTTCCTCTTCTCCCCATTTGATTGAGTTACTGGAAGTATTCACTGACAGACAGAACTGTTTCCCGGTAGTATTCACTGACAGACATAACTGTTTCCCGTATGCAGAGCAAAGATTGA
>NC_042977.1:48353940-48371440 GCF_901001165.1 Salmo trutta
ACCAGACAAAGACCAAATGACACACACACACACACACACACACAGACACACACACACACACACACACACACACACACACACACACGTGCGCCAGACTCATTCCACACGCAGACAAAGACAAAATGAGAAAAGGCCTCCAAGCATTTCAGAAACTTGATGGACACAAATTATGCAGCACTCCAAACTGTTCCTTTGTGTTTTTTAATTGGAATTATAATGGAAGCTTTCTATTATGAGGAAGCAGGAGTGTTGTCTTAAAGTGGGGCTTTATAGATATTTAAAATGGATATTAAAAAGACGAACACACACCTTAATGCTTCTCCCTGCAGAGCTGGGGTGCTTATGGGTACGCTAATGGAGGAGGAATAAATGAAACGGTTATTATTACTCTGAAACAACAAGACTACAGAGAGTTAACGTGTTGGGTGATGATACTAGATAAACAACTAGACTACAGATAGTTAACAGTGATGATACTAGATAAACAACTAGACTACAGATAGTTAACAGTAATGATACTAGATAAACAACTAGACTACAGATAGTTAACAGTGACGATACTAGATAAACAACTAGACTACAGATAGTTAACAGTGATGATACTAGATAAACAACTAGACTACAGATAGTTAACAGTGATGATACTAGATAAACAATCACAACTCTTCAGCAGGATCTATAACTTTCTGTCTGTGATTTCTAGCAAGTACAGCGCAAAAACATGGTTTCACGTCTTTTTTTTGGGAGCAAAAACCTGCATTCACAATGTCCCTAACACACTGGCCACCCACCTGCACGGTACTGGAGGCCTGAACCACTTGGCAGGATCGCTGGTGTTGAGCTAAGGACTCTATACCAATGACGATCACATTTCCCTGTAATAGCAGGTCACTATCCTGAGAGGAACACCTTATGCCCTGCTAGGCTTAAGTACATGTTATAATCATGTCACTCTCCCTGTCTGTCTGTCTGTCTGTCTGTCTGTCTGTCTGTCTGTCTGTCTGTCTGTCTGTCTGTCTGTCTGTCTGTCTGTCTGTCTGTCTGTCTGTCTGTCTGTCTGTCTGTCTGTCTGTCTGTCTGTTTTCAGATCTCCTTCAAGGCAGTGAGCTCCTTTGATCCTGAGCTGGATTTATCCAACCAGAGTGGGAAAGTCCTGAAACATGTCAACGAGAGCAGCCACATCTTCCTGGGTCTCTACCCAGGATCTACCTACTCCTTTACTCTCAGAGCCTCCACCGCCAAGGGCTATGGCCCCCCAGTCATCACACAGTTCACCACCAAGATATCAGGTCAGTCCCTTAGCCCTTACTGCTAGCTACCTAGCCCCTAATTCCTGCCCCCTAGGCACTAGTACAGATCCAAGGGCTATGGCCCCCCAGTCATCACACAGTTCACCAGTCTAAAATGTATCCCTGCTCACTAACACTAGACCCCTATCCTCTAGCCTAGACACTAACACTAGACCCCTATCCTGTAGTCTAGACACTAACACTAGACCCCTATCCTCTTGGTTCAAGTGTTGCTCTGATGTGTATGTTGTCCTTCTATCTAGAGGAGACTGATGTGTTTGTTGTCCTTCTATCTAGAGGAGACTGATGTCTATGTTGTCCTCCTATCTAGAGGAGACTGATGTGTATGTTGTCCTTCTAACTAGAGGAGACTGATGTGTGTGTTGTCCTTCTATCTAGAGGAGACGGATGTGTGTGTTGTCCTTCTATCTAGAGGAGACTGATGTGTGTGTTGTCCTTCTATCTAGAGGAGACTGATGTCTATGTTGTCCTTCTATCTAGAGGAGACTGATGTGTATGTTGTCCTTCTAACTAGAGGAGACTGATGTGTGTGTTGTCCTTCTATCTAGAGGAGACTGATGTGTATGTTGTCCTTCTATCTAGAGGAGACTGATGTGTGTGTTGTCCTTCTAGCTCCCTCCATGCCAGCCTATGACCAGGAGACATCTCTGAACCAGACAGACAGCACAGTGACTGTCCTGCTGAAACCTGCACAGAGCCGAGGGGCACCTGTCAGGTAGGATGGTACACACACACACACACACACACACACACACACACACACACACACACACACACACACACACACACACACACAAATATAGCGGTGGGGACACTGCGGTGGGGACACTGCGGTGGGGACGCTGCGGTGGGGACGCTGCGGTAGGGACGCTGCGGTAGGGACACTGTGGTGGGGACGCTGTGGTGGGGACGCTGCGGTGGGGACACTGCGGTAAGGACACTGCGGTAGGGACACTGCGGTAGGGACACTGTGGTAGGGACACTGTGGTAAAGACACTGCGGTAGGGACACTGCGGTGGGGACACTGCGGTAGGGACACTGTGGTAGGGACACTGTGGTAAAGACACTGTGGTAGGGACACTGTGGTGGGGACACTGCGGTAGGGACACTGTGGTAAAGACACTGCGGTAGGGACACTGTGGTAGGGACACTGCGGTAGGGACACTGCGGGTGGGGACACTGCGGTAGGGACACTGCGGTAGGGATGCTGCGGTGGGGACGCTGCGGTGGGGACACTGTGGTAGGGACACTGTGGTGGGGACACTGCGGTGGGGACACTGTGGTAAAGACACTGCGGTAGGGACGCTGCGGTAGGGACACTGTGGTAAAGACACATTGTGGTGAGACAGTTGGATCGTGAAAGACAGCTTTTTCTCTGGTATCTTCTTTCTTGTTAAGAAGAACATCTGGTGTTAATGAGGGATGTTTGATCGATGTATTACAAACTGCCATATTCTAATACACAACAATGTTAGACTGTACACTAATACGCCCTATGCAAATCAATCCAGAGCGAGAGAGAGAGATTGGTCCTCATTTTGACTACACCAAAACAGGTTCTCTTAGCACAATGCAATGACAAGAACACAATGGTCACGATAATACGTTGCCATCATAAAGTTCCAGGAAACATAATGTATTTTATAGATGTAATCCTGCGGAGAAGAACCTTCTTTCCTTTTATTAATGTGGTGGGGACGCTGTGGTGGGGACACTGTGGTGGGGACACTGTGGTAGGGACACTGTGGTAGGGACACTGTGGTGGGGACACTGTGGTGGGGACAATGTGGTAGGGACACTGTGGTAGGGACACTGTGGTGGGGACACTGTGGTAGGGACACTGTGGTGGGGACGCTGTGGTGGGGACGCTGCGGTGGGGACACTGCGGTAGGGACACTGCGGTAGGGACGCTGCGGTGGGGACGCTGCGGTAGGGACGCTGCGGTAGGGACGCTGCGGTAGGGACACTGCGATGGGGACACTGCGGTGGGGACACTGTGATAGGGACACTGTGATAGGGACACTGCGGTAGGGACACTGCGGTAGGGACACTGCTGTAGGGACGCTGTGGTAGGGACACTGCGGTAGGGACACTGCGGTAGGGACACTGCGGTGGGGACACTGCGGTAGGGACACTGTGATAGGGGCACGGTGGTGGGGACACTGCGGTGGGGACACTGCGGTAGGGACACTGCGGTGGGGATGCTGTGGTGGGGACACTGCGATAGGGACACTGCGGTAGGGACACTGCGGTAAGGACGCTGTGGTAGGGACGCTGCGGTAGGGACACTGCGGTAGGGACACTGCGGTAGGGACACTGCGGTAAGGACGCTGCAGTAGGGACGCTGCGGTAGGGACACTGCGGTAGGGACACTGCGGTAAGGACACTGCGGTAGGGACGCTGTGGTGGGGACGCTGCGGTAGGGCCACTGCGGTACAGACACTGCGGTAGGGATGCTGCGGTAGGGACACTGCGGTGGGGACACTGCGGTAGGGACACTGTGATAGGGGCACGGTGGTGGGGACACTGCGGTGGGGACACTGCGGTAGGGACACTGCGGTGGGGATGCTGTGGTGGGGACACTGCGATAGGGACACTGCGGTAGGGACACTGCGGTAAGGACGCTGTGGTAGGGACGCTGCGGTAGGGACACTGCGGTAGGGACACTGCGGTAAGGACGCTGCAGTAGGGACGCTGCGGTAGGGACACTGCGGTAGGGACACTGCGGTAAGGACACTGCGGTAGGGACGCTGTGGTGGGGACGCTGCGGTAGGGCCACTGCGGTACAGACACTGCGGTAGGGATGCTGCGGTAGGGACACTGCGGTAGGGACACTGCGGTAGGGACACTGTGGTAAAGACACATTGTGGTGACACAGTTGCATCGTGCAAGACAGCTTTTTCTCTGGTATCTTCTTTCTCGTTAGGAAGGACATCTGGTGTTAATGAGGGATGTTTGATCGATGTATTACAAACTGCCATATTCTAATACACAACAATGTTAGACTGTACACTAATACGCCCTATGCAAATCAATCCAGAGCGAGAGAGAGAGATTGGTCCTCATTTTGGATTATATAAATGAAGGGAATAATATACGATGAGACTTGACTTGATATAAAAACATATTTTTACACTTTTTCATCTAATCTGAGTCCTTTAGAGATGAAAGATATCAGCCTGCAGGTCCTCAGTCAGGCCTGTTAACTCAACTCTTATGCCACGTTTAGCTGCCCTCGCTAATGCCTGAACAAAAAAGAGAGAGAGCGATCTGTTATGAATGCCTTTTTAATCTTCTAGCAGGTATCATTCAGAAAGTGTCCAAATGAATGTCTCAAAGACAGGAAAATAGACAGGAAAATAGACAGGAAAAAAGACAGGAAAAAATACAGGAAAATAGACAATAAAATATACAGGAAAATAGACAGGAAAATAGACAATAAAATAGACAGGAAAATAGACAGGAGATAGCTCGATATCTATAGTGTTCACCGCTAGTGAAAGGACTGGTGTTTTGATATGGAATAACCTTAACCATATGGAATAACCTTAACCATTAACCATTAACCATTAGAGAAAGAACTGGTGTTTTGATATGGAATAACCTTAACCATATGGAATAACCTTAACCACTAGTGTTTTGATATGGAATAACCTTAACCACTAGAGAAAGAACTAGTGTTTTGATATGGAATAACCTTAACCATATGGAATAACCTTAACCATTAACCATTAACCATTAGAGAAAGAACTAGTGTTTTGATATGGAGTAACCTTAACCACTAGTGAAAGGCCTGGTGTTTTGATATGGAATAACCTTAACCATATGGAATAACCTTAACCATTAACCATTAACCATTAGAGAAAGGACTGGTGTTTTGATATGGAATAACCTTAAC
This sequence comes from Salmo trutta, assembly GCF_901001165.1. NCBI lineage: Eukaryota > Metazoa > Chordata > Actinopteri > Salmoniformes > Salmonidae > Salmo > Salmo trutta. The sequence continues at coordinate 48,359,149 of NC_042977.1, forward strand.
CATTAGAGAAAGAACTGGTGTTTTGATATGGAATAACCTTAACCACTAGTGAAAGGACTGGTGTTTTGATATGGAATAACCTTAACCACTAGTGAAAGGCCTGGTGTTTTGATATGGAATAACCTTAACCACTAGAGAAAGAACTAGTGTTTTGATATGGAATTGTGTGTTAATTTCGGGGGACAAAATAAAGACAGTGTATGAAAGTCATTATGTTCATGTCTATCCAGGGTACAATATGACTCACTAATAGTAATAAAGGAATAAATAATGAATTTTTTAGTCATTTTGTGATTAAGGTAAGGAAAGTTTGGAAGTATACACCTACTCTATTTCACTCTCTTTATCTCTCTACTCTGTCCTCTCTTTCTCTCTCTGGGTCTCCCTCTCTCTCTCTTTCTCTCTCTCTCTCTGGGTCTCCCTCTCTCTCTCTTTCTCTCTCTCTGGGTCTGCTTGTCTCTCTTTCTCTCTCTGGGTCTCTTTCTCTCTCTCTCCAGCCCTCTCTCTCTCTCTTTCTCTCTCTCTCTCTGGGTCTCCCTCTCTCTCTCTGGGTCTCCCTCTCAATTCAATTCAAGGGGCTTTATTGGCATGGGAAACATATGTTAACATTGCCAAAGCAAGTGAAGTAGATAATAAACAAAAGTGAAATAAACAATACAAATTAACAGAAAACATTACACTCACAGAAGTTCCAAAAGAATAAAGACATTACAAATGTCATATTATGTATATAGACAGTGTTGTAATGATGTACAAATGGTTAAAGTACAAAGGGTGTTTGTTCTTCACTGGTTGACCTTTTCTTGTGGCAACAGGTCACATATCTTGCTGCTGTGATGGAACACCATGGTATGTAGATACCATGATATGATATTGTTTTCGAATTCTTTGTGGATCTGTGTAATCTGTGTCTCTAATATGGTCATACATTTGGCAGGAGGTTAGGAAGTGCAGCTCAGTTTCCACCTCATTTTGTGGGCAGTACTGTGCACATAGCCTGTCTTCTCTTGAGAGCCAGGTCTGCCTTTGGCGTCCTTTCTCGATAGCAAGGCTATGCTCACTGAATCTGTACATAGTCAATGCTTTCCTTAAGTTTGGGGTCAGTCACAGTGGTCAGGTATTCTGCCACTGTGTACTCTCTGTTTAGGGCCAAATAGCATTCTAGTTGCCAATGTATCAAGTAATTATCTTTTTGTTTTCTCATGATTTGGTTGGGTCTAATTGTGTTGCTGTCCTGGGGCTCTGTGGGCTCTGTTTGTGTTTGTGAACAGAGGCCCAGGACCAGCTTGCTTGGGGGACTCTTCTCCAGGTTCATCTCTCTGTAGGTGATGGCTTTGTTATGGAAGGTTTGGGAATCACCTCCCTTTAAGTGGTTGTAGAATCTAACGGCTTGATTATGATAATTAGCTGATATCGGCCTAATTCTGCACGCATTATTTTTGTTGTTCTACACGGAGGATATTTTTGCAGAATTCTGCATACAGTCTCAATTTGGTGTTTGTCCCATTTTGTGAATTCTTGGTTGGTGAGAATGCCCTTCTTGCCTTGTCTCTCAGATCGTTCACAGCTTTGTGGAAGTTACCTGTGGCGCTGATGTTTAGGCCAAGGTATGTATAGTTTTTTGTGTGCTCTAGGGCAGCAGTGTCTAGATGGAATTTGTATTTGTGGTCCTGGCGACTGGGCTTGGGGTTCTTCATTTGTCTGTTCTGCTGTCAACACTATGGTCAGGGTCTGGTGTGGACTGTTCTGCTGTGGTGTCAACGCTTTTGTTGGGAGCTGAGGTGGACTGTTCTGCTGGCTACCTCTCTAGTGGGTTGTTCTCTGTCACACGGCATCCCCCTTCACCCTCTCCTCCAGCAGTCTGATCCTCTCCTCCATCCCCCCTCTCCTCCACCAGTCTGATCCTCTCCTCCATCCCCCTCACCCTCCAGCAGTCTGACCCTCTCCTCCATCCCCCTCACCCTCCAGCAGTCTGATCCTCTCCCTCCATCCCCCTCACCCTCTCCTCCAGCAGTCTGATCCTCTCCCTCCATCCCCCTCACCCTCTCCTCCAGCAGTCTGATCCTCTCCCTCCATCCCCCTCACCCTTTCCTCCAGCAGTCTGATCCTCTCCCTCCATCCCCCTCACCCTCTCCTCCATCCCCTCACCCAGCAGTCTGATCCTCTCCCTCCAGCCCCCTCTCCTCCACCCCCCTCTCCCTCCATCCCCCTCACCCATCAGTCTGATCCTCTCCTCCATCCCCCTCACCCTCTCCTCCAGCAGTCTGATCCTCTCCTCCACCCCCCCTCACCCTCTCCTCCAGCAGTCTGATCCTCTCCTCCACCCCCCTCTCCCTCCATCCCCCTCACCCATCAGTCTGATCCTCTCCCTCCATCCCCCTCTCCCTCTCCTCCATCCCCCTCTCCCTCTCCCTCCATCCCCCTCACCCATCAGTCTGATCCTCTCCTCCATCCCCCTCTCCCTCTCCTCCATCAGTCTGATCCTCTCCCTCCATCCCCCTCACCCATCAGTCTGATCCTCTCCCTCCATCCCCCTCTCCCTCTCCTCCATCCCCCTCTCCCTCTCCTCCATCCCCCTCTCCCTCTCCCTCTCCCTCTCCTCCATCAGTCTGATCCTCTCCCTCCATACCCCTCTCCTCCACCCCCCTCTCCCTCCATCCCCCTCACCCATCAGTCTGATCCTCTCCTCCATCCCCCTCACCCTCTCCTCCAGCAGTCTGATCCTCTCCTCCATCCCCCTCACCCTCTCCTCCATCCCCCTCACCCTCTCCTCCAGCAGTCTGATCCTCTCCTCCACCCTCTCCTCCATCCCCCTCACCCTCTCCTCCATCCCCCTCACCCTCTCCTCCATCCCCCTCACCCTCTCCTCCATCCCCCTCTCCCTCTCCTCCAGCAGTCTGATCCTCTCCTCCATCCCCCTCTCCCTCTCCTCCATCCCCCTCTCCCTCTCCTCCAGCAGTCTGATCCTCTCCTCCATCCCCCTCTCCCTCTCCTCCATCCCCCTCTCCTCCAGCAGTCTGATCCTCTCCTCCATCCCCCTCTCCCTCTCCTCCATCCCCCTCACCCTCTCCTCCAGCAGTCTGATCCTCTCCTCCACCCTCTCCTCCATCCCCCTCACCCTCTCCTCCATCCCCCTCACCCTCTCCTCCATCCCCCTCTCCCTCTCCTCCAGCAGTCTGATCCTCTCCTCCATCCCCCTCTCCCTCTCCTCCATCCCCCTCTCCCTCTCCTCCAGCAGTCTGATCCTCTCCTCCATCCCCCTCTCCCTCTCCTCCATCCCCCTCTCCCTCTCCTCCAGCAGTCTGATCCTCTCCTCCATCCCCCTCTCCCTCTCCTCCAGCAGTCTGATCCTCTCCTCCATCCCCCTCTCCTCCACCACCCTCTCCTCCATCCCCCTCACCCATCAGTCTGATCCTCTCCTCCATCCCCCTCACCCTCTCCTCCATCAGTCTGATCCTCTCCTCCATCCCCCTCTCCCTCTCCTCCACCACCCTCTCCTCCATCCCCCTCACCCATCAGTCTGATCCTCTCCTCCATCCCCCTCACCCTCTCCTCCATCAGTCTGATCCTCTCCTCCATCCCCCCTCTCCCTCTCCTCCACCACCCTCTCCTCCATCCCCCTCACCCATCAGTCTGATCCTCTCCTCCATCCCCCTCACCCTCTCCTCCATCAGTCTGATCCTCTCCTCCATCCCCCTCACCCTCTCCTCCATCAGTCTGATCCTCTCCTCCATCCCCCTCTCCCTCTCCTCCACCACCCTCTCCTCCATCCCCCTCACCCATCAGTCTGATCCTCTCCTCCATCCCCCTCACCCTCTCCTCCATCCCCCTCTCCCTCTCCTCCAGCAGTCTGATCCTCTCCTCCATCCCCCTCACCCTCTCCTCCATCCCCCCTCACCCTCTCCTCCATCCCCCCTCTCCCTCTCCTCCATCCCCCCTCACCCTCTCCTCCATCCCCCCTCTCCCTCTCCTCCATCCCCCCTCACCCTCTCCTCCATCCCCCTCACCCTCTCCTCCACCCCCTCACCCTCTCCCTCCATCCTCCGTTCTTCTCTTACTTTTTATTATTTATTACATTTTAGTCATTTAGCAGACGCTCTTATCCAGAGCGACTTACAGTAGTGAATGCATACATTTTTATTTTTCTCCCTACTGGTCCCCCGTGGGAATCGAAACCACTACCCTGGTGTTGCAAACACCATGCTCTACCAACTGAGCCACACGGGACCACATATTGTTGATGTTGTCTCACTACAGTCCAGAGTGCAGATATGTCTCTCTCCACCTCCAGCTCTCCGGGTCTGGTTAAAGGGGTGTTGTTGTGCTGGACTGTTGTCTGGGTCTGGTTGAGGGGGTGTTGTTGTGTTGTCTGGGTCTGGTTAAGGGGGTGTTGTTGTGCTGGACTGTTGTCTGGGTCTGGTTGAGGGGGTGTTGTTGTGCTGGACTGTTGTCTGGGTCTGGTTAAGGGGGTGTTGTTGTGCTGGACTGTTGTCTGGGTCTGGTTAAGGGGGTGTTGTTGTGCTGGACTGTTGTCTGGGTCTGTGCTGACTGGAGTGTGTTCACCTGCTGTTCCAGCTCCACCTGTCTTACCTCCAGCTGGGTGAATTTATCCTTCATTTCAATGAGGGAGTAGTACTCTGTGCTGGGAGGTTGGCTTTCCGCTTGGGGTTGCTGGTCTGTGGGGTTATATAATGAAGAGGTCTGGGGGTTATATAATGAAGAGGTCTGGGGTGGCTGGTCTGTGGGGGTTATATAATGAAGAGGTCTGGGGGTTATATAATGAAGAGGTCTGGGGGGTTATATAATGAAGAGGTCTGGGGGGTTATATAATGAAGAGGTCTGGGGGTTATATAATGAAGAGGTCTGGGGGTTATATAATGAATAGGTCTGGGGGTTATATAATGAAGAGGTCTGGGGGGTTATATAATGAAGAGGTCTGGGGGTTATATAATGAAGAGGTCTGTGGGGTTATATAATGAAGAGGTCTGGGGGGTTATATAATGAAGAGGTCTGGGGGGTTATATAATGAAGAGGTCTGGGGGATTATATAACGAAGAGGTCTGGGGGGTTATATAATGAAGAGGTCTGTGGGGTTATATAATGAAGAGGTCTGGGGGTTATATAATGAAGAGGTCTGGGGTTGCTGGTCTGGGGGGTTATATAATGAAGAGGTCTGGGGGTTATATAATGAAGAGGTCTGGGGTGGCTGGTCTGTGGGGTTATATAATGAAGAGGTCTGGGGGTTGCTGGTCTGTGGGGTTATATAATGAAGAGGTCTGGGGGGTTATATAATGAAGAGGTCTGGGGGGGTTATATAATGAAGAGGTCTGTGGGGTTATATAATGAAGAGGTCTGGGGGTTATATAATGAAGAGGTCTGGGGGGTTATATAATGAAGAGGTCTGGGGGTTATATAATGAAGAGGTCTGGGGGTTGCTGGTCTGTGGGGTTATATAATGAAGAGGTCTGGGGGGGTTATATAATGAAGAGGTCTGGGGGTTATATAATGAAGAGGTCTGGGGGGTTATATAAAGAAGAGGTCTGTGGGGTTATATAATGAAGAGGTCTGGGGGGTTATATAATGAAGAGGTCTGGGGGGTTATATAATGAAGAGGTCTGGGGGATTATATAACGAAGAGGTCTGGGGGATTATATAACGAAGAGGTCTGGGGGGTTATATAATGAAGAGGTCTGGGGGTTATATAATGAAGAGGTCTGGGGGTTGCTGGTCTGGGGGGTTATATAATGAAGAGGTCTGGGGGGTTATATAATGAAGAGGTCTGGGGGTGGCTGGTCTGTGGGGTTATATAATGAAGAGGTCTGGGGGTTGCTGGTCTGTGGGGTTATATAATGAAGAGGTCTGGGGGGTTATATAATGAAGAGGTCTAGGGGGGTTATATAATGAAGAGGTCTGTGGGGTTATATAATGAAGAGGTCTGGGGGTTATATAATGAAGAGGTCTGGGGGGTTATATAATGAAGAGGTCTGGGGGTTATATAATGAAGAGGTCTGGGGGTTTGCTGGTCTGTGGGGTTATATAATGAAGAGGTCTGGGGGGGTTATATAATGAAGAGGTCTGGGGGTTATATAATGAAGCGGTCTGGGGGGTTATAGAAAGAAGAGGTCTGTGGGGTTATATAATGAAGAGGTCTGTGGGGTTATATAATGAAGAGGTCTGTGGGGGTTATATAATGAAGAGGTCTGGGGGTTATATAATGAAGAGGTCTGGGGGTTATATAATGAAGAGGTCTGTGGGTTATATAATGAAGAGGTCTGGGGGGTTATATAATGAAGAGGTCTGGGAGGGTTATATAATGAAGAGGTCTGGGGGGTTATATAATGAAGAGGTCTGGGGGTTATATAATGAAGAGGTCTGGGGGGTTATATAATGAAGAGGTCTGGGGGGTTATATAATGAAGAGGTCTGTGGGTTATATAATGAAGAGGTCTGTGGGGTTATATAATGAAGAGGTCTGGGGGTTATATAATGAAGAGGTCTGGGGGGTTATATAATGAAGAGGTCTGGGGGTTATATAATGAAGAGGTCTGGGGGGTTATATAATGAAGAGGTCTGGGGGGTTATATAATGAAGATGTCTGTGGGTTATATAATGAAGAGGTCTGTGGGGTTATATAATGAAGAGGTCTGGGGGTTATATAATGAAGAGGTCTGGGGGGGTTATATAATGAAGAGGTCTGGGGGGGTTATATAATGAAGAGGTCTGGGGGGTTATATAATGAAGAGGTCTGGGGGGGTTATATAATGAAGAGGTCTGGGGATTATATAATCAAGAGGTCTGCGGGTTATATAATGAAGAGGTCTGTGGGGGTATATAATGAAGAGGTCTGGGGGTTCTATAATGAAGAGGTCTGGGGTTATATAATGAAGAGGTCTGGGGGGTTATATAATGAAGAGGTCTGGGGGTTATATAATGAAGAAGTCTGGGGGTTATATAATGAAGAGGTCTGGGGGTTATATAATGAAGAGGTCTGGGGTTATATAATGAAGAGGTCTGGGGGGTTATATAATGAAGAGGTCTGGGGGGTTATATAATGAAGAGGTCTGGGGGTGGCTGGTCTGTGGGGTTATATAATGAAGAGGTCTGGGGGTTATATAATGAAGAGGTCTGGGGGTGGCTGGTCTGTGGGGTTATATAATGAAGAGGTCTGGGGGTTATATAATGAAGAGGTCTGGGGGTTATATAATGAAGAGGTCTGGGGGTTGCTGGTCTGTGGGGTTATATAATGAAGAGGTCTGGTCTGACCTGCTCGGGGTGGGGGTATCTTTCTCAAGGGAGAGCTTCTCCTGCTGAGCTAATTCTTTGATTAGGTGGAAGTCCAGCTGAAACTGTTTGGGGGGGTTGCCTTGTACCATTACTTAGCTGACTCAGTGTCCTCGTTGTCTAGTATCCTGAGTTTCCACCCCTCGTTAACACCCCCTCTCTTAACAGAGGGGTAGTGTGCTAATACAGCACTGTGTCATGCCAGGGGATGGTCTGGTTAATATAGCACTGTGCCATGCCAGGGGATGGTCTGGTTAATATAGCACTGTGCCATGCCAGGGGATGGTCTGGTTAATATAGCACTGTGCCAGGGGATGGTCTGGTTAATATAGCACTGTGCCATGCCAGGGGATGGTCTGGTTAATATAGCACTGTGCCATGTCAGGAGATGGTCTGGTTAATATAGCACTGTGCCATGCCAGGGGATGGTCTGGTTAATATAGCACTGTGTCATGCCAGGGGATGGTCTGGCTAATATAGCACTGTGCCATGCCAGGGATGGTCTGGTTAATATAGCACTGTGCCAGGGGATGGTCTGGTTAATATAGCACTGTGCCAGGGGATGGTCTGGTTAATATAGCACTATGTCATGCCAGGGGATGGTCTGGTTAATATAGCACTGTACCAGGGGATGGTCTGGTTAATATAGCACTGTGCCATGCCAGGGGATGGTCTGGTTAATATAGCACTGTGTCATGCCAGGGGATGGTCTGGTTAATATAGCACTGTGCCATGCCAGGGAATGGTCTGGTTAATATAGCACTGTGCCATGCCAGGGGATGGTCTGGTTAATATAGCACTGTGCCATGCCAGGGGATGGTCTGGTTAATATAGCACTATGCCATGCCAGGGGATGGTCTGGTTAATATAGCACTGTGCCATGCCAGGAGATGGTCTGGTTAATAAAGCACTGTGCCAGGGATGGTCTGGTTAATATAGCACTGTGCCATGCCAGGGGATGGTCTGGTTAATAAAGCACTGTGCCAGGGGATGGTCTGGTTAATATAGCACTGTGCCATGCCAGGGGATGGTCTGGTTAATATAGCACTATGCCATGCCAGGGGATGGTGTAACAACGGTCGTCAGGAATGGACCAAGGCGCAGCGGTTTGAGTGCTCATAATTAACTTTAATGAAAAACACTTACACAAACAAAACAATGGACGACGAATACAGACTTGAAGGCAAAAGACAGCAATTCAAGAGACAACCTCCCACAAATACAAATACAAACACACCCTAATATATAGGACTCTCAATCAAAGGCAACTAGACAACACCTGCCTTCAATTGAGAGTCCACACCCCAATTAACTAAACATAGAAACAGACTAACTAGAAAGAACATAGAAATAGACTAACATAGAGCAGTGACCAAAAAAACCCGGAATACATAAATCAACTACCCTCTACATAATACACACACCCCGGACCACATAAACCAAATACCCTCTACCACGTCCTGACCAGCCTACACTAACAAAATAACCCTCATACTGGTCAGAACGTGACATTACCCCCCCCCCCAAAGGTGCAGACCCCGGATGCACCTCCCACACCAAAAAACAACAACAACAAATAACCCCCAAAACACTAACAAATCCCCAAAAGTACATGGGAGGGAAGGGAGGGTGGTCACCGTCACCGACGGTGCTCCTGCAACACCCCCCCTAACCCCAATACTCCCCCCTCAGGAGGTGGCTCAGGAGTCGGACGCAGACCCCACTCCACCCCTGGCTCACTCCCCTCATAAACTGTCTCTACAGTGATGTCCCTCTCTGTCGACCCCGGACTGTAGGGTGACTCTAGGAGCTCTGGACTGTAGGGTGACTCTAGGAGCTCTGGACTGTAGGACGACTCTAGGAGCTCTGGACTGTAGGACGACTCTAGGAGCTCTGGACTGTAGGACGACTCTAGGAGCTCTGGACTGTAGGGCGACTCTAGGAGCTCCGGACTGTAGGAAGACTCTAGAAGCTCTGGACTGTAGACAGACTCACTTGGTTCTGGACTGTAGCCAGACTCACTCGGCTCTGAACAGTTGGCCGTCTCACCTGGTTCCGAACAGTGGGCCGTCTCTCTCCGGGGCACTGTCGCCGGAAGCTCTGGACGAGGCACTGTCGCCGGAAGCTCTGGACGAGGCACTGTTGCCGGAAGCTCTGGACGAGGCACTGTTGCCGGAAGTTCTGGACGAGGCACTGTTGCCTGAAGTTCTGGACGAGGCACTGTTGCCGGAAGTTCTGGACGAGGCACTGTTGCCGGAAGGCCTGGTGCGTGGGGCTGGCTCAGGATGTGCCAGACTAAGGACACGCACCACATGGCTAGTACGAGGAACATGGACAGGACGTGCTGGACTGGGCTGACGCACTGGAAGCCTGGTGCGTGGTGCTGGTACTGGATATGCCAGACTGGAAACACACACCTTAGGGCTAGTGTGTGGAGCGGGAACAAGATATATTGGACCGTGAAGGCGCACTGGCGGTCTCAAGCGCAGTACTGGCTCCACCCTTCCTGGCTGGATGCCCGCTTTCCCCTGACAAATGTGGGGTGCAGGTACTGCGCACACTGGCCTGTGAACACTAGGCCTCAACGCCGTGCACATCACTCCAACGCACGGGACCTGACTAATACTAGGCTGCCCCCAATAAGCACGGGGATTTGGCTTGCGGCTCAATCCTGGCCCTGCCAAACTACCCGTGTGCCCCCCCAATTTTTTTTTATTGGGGCTGCCTCTCCGGCTTAAACGCCAGTCGTCTTCCCCTGTAGAGTTCCCGGTCTTCGCTCCATTTTCTCCATGGGCCCTCTCCGGCCATAATCTGTTCCCATGTCCATTTCTCCCGTTGGTCCAACTCAAATTCCCTTTGCTCCTCAAAGTCCACCTGTTGCTCCTTCCTCCGCTGCTTGGTCTGGATTTGGTGGGAGGTTCTGTAACGACGGTCGTCAGGAATGGACCAAGGCGCAGCGGGTTGAGTGCTCATAATTAACTTTAATAATCTTACGTAGTTGTAAGTCTTCCAGGTGATTCCGTAATTCCATCCAAAATCAGGTTGTATGTTTTGAGTTTTGATTTGGAGTGAAGGTTATGTTGTAGAGGGTAGTATCCTGTATATGTCCTGGTGACATAGTGTTGTAGAGGGTAGTATCCTGTATATGTCCTGGTGACATAGTGTTGTGGAGGGTAGTATCCTGTATATGTCCTGGTGACATAGTGTTGTAGAGGGTAGTATCCAGTATATGTCCTGGTGACATAGTGTTGTAGAGGGTAGTATCCTGTATATGTCCTGGTGACATAGTGAAGGTTATGTTGTGGAGGGTAGTATCCTGTATATGTCCTGGTGACATAGTGTTGCGGAGGGTAGTATCCTGTATATGTCCTGGTGACATAGTGTTGTAGAGGGTAGTATCCAGTATATGTCCTGGTGACATAGCGAAGGTTATGTAGTAGAGGGTAGTATCCTGTATATGTCCTGGTGACATAGTGTTGTGGAGAGTAGTATCCTGTATATGTCCTAGTGACATAGTGTTGTGGAGGGTAGTATCCTGTATATGTCCTGGTGACATAGTGTTGTAGAGGGTAGTATCCTGTATATGTCCTGGTGACATAGTGAAGGTTATGTTGTGGAGGGTAGTATCCTGTATATGTCCTGGTGACATAGTGAAGGTTATGTTGTGGAGGGTAGTATCCTGTATATGTCCTGGTGACATAGTGTTGTAGAGGGTAGTATCCTGTATATGTCCTGGTGACATAGTGAAGGTTATGTTGTAGAGGGTAGTATCCTGTATATGTCCTGGTGACATAGTGAAGGTTATGTTTTGGAGGGTAGTATCCTGTATATGTCCTGGTGACATAGTGAAGATTATGTTGTGGAGGGTAGTATCCTGTATATGTCCTGGTGACATAGTGTTGTAGAGGGTAGTATCCTGTATATGTCCTGGTGACATAGTGTTGTAGAGGGTAGTATCCTGTATATGTCCTGGTGACATAGTGAAGGTTATGTTGTGGAGGGTAGTATCCTGTATATGTCCTGGTGACATAGTGAAGGTTATGTTGTAGAGGGTAGTATCCTGTATATGTCCTGGTGACATAGTGAAGGTTATGTTGTGGAGGGTAGTATCCTGTATATGTCCTGGTGACATAGTGAAGGTTATGTTGTAGAGGGTAGTATCCTGTATATGTCCTGGTGACATAGTGAAGGTTATGTTGTAGAGGGTAGTATCCTGTATATGTCCTGGTGACATAGTGAAGGTTATGTTGTGGAGGGTAGTATCCTGTATATGTCCTGGTGACATAGTGTTGTGGAGGGTAGTATCCTGTATATGTCCTGGTGACATAGTGTTGTGGAGGGTACTATCCTGTATATGTCCTGGTGACATAGTGAAGTTTATGTTATAGAGGGTAGTATCCTGTATATGTCCTGGTGACATAGTGTTGTAGAGGGTAGTATCCTGTATATGTCCTGGTGACATAGTGTTGTAGAGGGTAGTATCCTGTATATGTCCTGGTGACATAGTGTTGTGGAGGGTAGTATCCTGTATATGTCCTGGTGACATAGTGTTGTAGAGGGTAGTATCCTGTATATGTCCCCGACAAAAAAAATCCAAGTTTATCTAACTCTAAAACTATATTTTTTAAAGAACATGCTGAAAAATGCAGGAGTTCAGCTGATCATGGCCTCTCTCGCTCACCCTCACCGTGTTCTGGTGGGTGATCAGAGGAGGTGAGATCCCCTGGGCTTGGGGTTCTTCATTTGTCTGTTCCGCTGTGGTGTCGAGACTTTTGTTGGGAGCTGAGGTGGGCTGCTTTGCCAGCATCCACACACTTTGTGTTCACTGTGTGTGGATGCTGGCAGGCTGGGTACCTCCACTAGGTGTCCACTGTGTGTGGATGCTGGCAGGCTGGGTAACTCCACTATGTGTCCACTGTGTGTGGATGCTGGCAGGCTGGGTAACTCCACTATGTGTGGATGCTGGCAGGCTGGGTAACTCCACTATGTGTCCACTGTATGTGGATGCTGGC
>NC_042977.1:48376440-48443940 GCF_901001165.1 Salmo trutta
AGGCAGCCAGCCAGCCAGCCAGCCAGACAGACAGACAGACAGACAGACAGACAGACAGACAGACAGACAGACAGACAGACAGACAGACAGACAGACAGACAGACAGACAGACAGACAGACAGACAGACAGACACATACAGGTAACTGCCAAAATAATGGAAACACCAACAATAGAACGTTGGACAACGAGGAGCCAGAACAGCTTCAATGCACCTTGTCATAGATTCTACAAGTGTCTGGACCTCTATTGGAGGGATGAGACACCATTCTTCCCTGAGAAATTCCATCATGTGGTTATATTGTTGATGGTGGTACAAAACGCTGTCTCAGCCGCTGCTCCAGAATCTCCCATAAGTGTTCAATTTGATTGAGATCTGGTGACTGAGACGGCTCAATATTAAGAAATGCTATAGATGGAAGGAAAGCAGTGTGGAAACCTACCAAAAAACTATTAGGCAACAACAAATTCAATCCCTTTTAGACAACTTCCTGGACAAAACATTTCACTGTAATAGTGAAGGTGTAAACTTGGCAGTAGAAAGCATAAACAGTATATTTGACCTCTTAGCTTCCCAATCAACATTTCTTTTTTTTAAGCAGACGACCTAAGAAACTCAAAACAATGACAAATGGTTTGGTGAAGAATGCAAAAAACCTAAGAAAGAAATTGAGAAACCTATCCAACCCAAAAACATAGAGACCCAGAAAACATGAGCCTACACCTTCACCATGGTGAATCACTAAAACAATACAGAAATACACTACGGAAAAAGAAGGAACAGCACGTCAGAAATCATCTCTATGTAATTGAAGAACCCATAGACTCTAACCACAATCTGAGAGACAAGGCAAGAAGGGCCTTCTACTCCATCAAAAGGAACATACAATTTGATACGAATTAGGATCCGTAAAAAAAATACTTGTAATCAGTTATAGAACCCATTGCCCTTTATGGTTGTGAGGTCTGGGGTCCCGCTCAACAACCAAGAATTCACAAAATGGGACAAACACCAAATTGAGACTCTGCATACAGAATTCTGCAAAAACATCCTCTGTGTACAACGTAAAATACCAAATCATGCATGCAGAACAGAATTAGGCCAATACCCGCTAATTATCAAAATCCAGAAAAAGAGCCATCTAATTCTACAACCACTTAAAAGGAGGTGATTCCCAAACCTTCCATAACAAAGCCATCACCTACAGAGAGATGAACCTGGAGAAGAGTCCCTCAAGAAAGCTGGTCCTGGGGCTCTGTTCACAAACACAAACACACCCCACAGAGTCCCAGGACAGCAACACAATTAGACCCAACCAAATCATAAGAAATAAAAAAGATAATTACTTGATACATCTAAAGAATTAACACAAAAACAGAGCAAACTAGAGTGCTATTTAACCCTAAACAGAGAGTACACAGTGGCAGAATACCTGACCACCGTGACTGACCCAACATTAAGGAAAGCTTTGACTATGTACAGACTCAGTGAGCATAGCCTTGCTATTGAGAAAGGCCGCCGAAGGCAGACCTGGCTCTCCAGAGAAGACAGCCTATGTGCAACACTGCCCACAAAATGAGGTGGAAACTGAGCTGCACTTCCTAACCTCCTGCCAAATGTATGACCATATTAGAGACACATATTTCCCTCAGATTATACAGATCCACAAAGAATTTGAAAACAAATCCAATTTTGATAAACTCCCATTTCTACTGGGTGAAATACCACAGTGTGCCGTCATAGTTTGTAAGTAAGGGCTTGTAAGTAAGCATTTCATGGTAAGGTTGAATTCGGCACATGTGACAAATAACATTTCATTTGAAATGCATCCCATATGTATGTTTATTTATTTTCCCTTTTGTACTTTAACTGTTTGCACATTGTTACAACATGGGTCTATATACATAATATGACATTTGAAATGTCTTTATTCCTTTGGAACTTTTGTGAGTGTAATGTATACTGTTCATTTTTATTGTTTATTTCACTTTAGTTTATTATCTATTTCACCTGCTTTGGCAATGTTAACATATGTTTCCCATGCCATTAAAGACGTTTGAAATGAATTGAACTGAGAGAGAGATATATAGAGAGAGAGATGGAGACAGAGAGAGAGAGAAAGAGAGAGAGAGAGAGAGACAGAAAGGTGAGAGAGGGAAGAGAGGGGAGAGAGAGAAGGAGGGAGAGAGGGTTGAGAGAGAGAAGGGAGAAAGAGGGAAAGAGAGATGGAGACAGAGTGAAGAAGAGAGAGAGAGAGAGAGGGAGAGAGATAATATAGTCTTGGCCAAAAGTTTTGAGAATGACACAAATATTAATTTCCACAAAGTTTGCTGCCTCCGTTTGTGTGATGGCAATTTGCCTATACTCCAGAATGTTATGAAGAGTGATCAGATGAATTGCAATTAATTGCAAAGTCCCTCTTTGCCATGCAAATGAACTGAATCCCCCAAAAACATTTCCACTGCATTTCAGCCCTGCCACAAAAGGACAAGCTGACATCATGTCAGTGATTCTCTCGTTAACACAGGTGTGAGTGTTGACGAGGACAAGGCTGGAGATCACTCTGTCATGCTGATTGACTTCGAATTACAGACTGGAAGCTTCAAAAGGAGGGTGGTGCTTGGAATCATTGTTCTTTCTCTGTCAACCATGGTTACCTGCAAGGAAACACATGCCATCATCATTGCTTTGCACAAAAAAAGGCTTCACAGGCAAGGATATTGCTGCCAGTAAGATTGCACCTAAATCAACCATTTATTGGATCATCAAGAACTTCAAGGAGAGCGGTTCAGTTGTTGTGAAGAAGGCTTCAGGGCGCCCAAGAAAATCCAACAACCGCCAGGACTGTCTCCTAAAGTTGATTCAGCTGGGGCACCACCAGTACAGAGCTTGCTCAGGAATGGCAGCAGGCAGGTGTGAGTGCATCTGTACGCACAGTGAGGCGAAGACTTTTGGAGGATGGCCTGGTGTCAAGAAGGGCAGCTGAGATGCCACTTCTCTCCTGGAAAAACATCAGGGACAGACTGATATTCTGCAAAAGGTACAGGGATTGGACTGTTGAGGACTGGGGTAAAGTCCTTTTCTCTGATGAATCCCCTTTCCGATTGTTTGGGGCATCCGGAAAAAAAAGCTTGTCTGGAGAAGACAAGGTGAGCGCTACCATCAGTCCTGTGTCATGCCAACAGTAAAGCATCCTGAGACCATTCATGTGTGGGGTTGCTTCTCATCCAAGGGAGTGGGCTCACTCACAATTTTGCCTAAGAATACAGCCATGAATAAAGAATGGTACCAACACATCCTCCGAGAGCAACTTCTCCAAACCATCCAGGAACAGTTTAGTGACGAACAATCCCTTTTCCAGCATTATGGAGCACCTTGCCATAAGGCAAAAGTGATAAGTAAGTGACTCGGGGAACAAAATATCAATATTTTGGGTCCATGGCCAGGAAACTCCCCAGACCTTAATCCCATTGAAAACTTGTGGTCAATCCTCAAGAGGCGGGTGGACAATCAAAAACCCACAAATTCTGACAAACTCCAAGCATTGATTATGCAAGAATGGGCTGCCATCAGTCAGGATGTGGCCCAGAAGTTAATTGACAGCATGCCAGGGCGGATTGCAGAGGTCTTGAGTCAACACTCCAAATTTTGACTCTTTGCATCAACTTCATGTAATTGTCAATAAAAGCCTTTGACACTTATGAAATGCTTGTAATTATACTTCAGTATTCCATAGTAACATCTGACAAAAATATCTAAAGACACTGAAGCAGCAAACTTTGTGGAAATTAATATTTGTGTCATTCTCAAAACTTTTGGTCACGACTGTACGTTTATCCGAGGGAGAGGGGGACAAGTGAGAGAGATGTGGATGAAAGATCGCAAGTAAGATATAGAAAGAGAGAAGGTGGAGAGAGAGGGACAGTGAGGGAAATAAAGGGAGAGAGAGAGAGAGAGGGAGAGAGAGAGAGAGATTATGAGATTCAGAGGAGCAGCATGATTGAAATACTCCCCATGCCTATCAGCCCACAGCCTATCTATCACAGACAACCTATCACAGACAGGCTATCACAGACAACCTATCACAGACAGCCTATCATCCCACATCAAAAATACATCTGATTTTCAGGTCACAACCATAATTGGTGTGAGTCACACAGAGGGAGGTGGGCGGGGAGCAGGTGGGCGGAGGGGAGGGGGGTGAAGAGAGGCGGAGAGTTGGAACTCTATCGGCTGAGAGGAGCAGCCGGTGCAGAGGAACCTAATTGGTGTCAGCTCAGGTTGCCTCGGTGTGTGTGTGTGTGTGTGTGTGTGTGTGTGTGTGTGTGTGTGTGTGTGTGTGTGTGTGTGTGTCTGTGTGTGTGTGTGTGTGTGTGTGTGTGTGTGTGTGTGTGTGTCTGTGTGTCTGTGTGTCTGTGTGTGGGTGGTACGTGACAGACAGGAATACAGGTTCTACCCTGCAGGCCCCCCCAGACCCCTGTGGCCCACCTCTTAAAAGCTTAAGCAATTGTTCTCAAACCACTTTTCTCCCTGCTTCCCTCTCTTTTAAATTTTTTTTTTTTTTGTGTGCAGGCGTTTGTAATGAGAATTAGCTGCAATGATGTGATTTTGATGGTGAGTTAGACGAGCAATGGGATCTGGCGTTAGACTTGTTATACTGTACAGGCCCATTTTTATCTATTTAAACCATTTTGTCTGATGTTCTCTGGAAGGTCAGGGAGGGGGCGGCCGCTCCAACTTCACCGAGGAAACAGTTTGGACTGTTATCATCTGAACTGCTTTAAAATCTCACAGTATTCATACCTTTCGTAATATAGTGTGTTTTATATATATATATATATATATATATATATATATATTAGTATTAATATATTTAAGTTATAATAAAAGGCTTAATTTTGAATTAAATAGCTTATACTTTTAAGTTAATTATTAATTATTTCAATTATTAAATTGTAAATTCAGTTTACTTCATGAATTGACTGTGTTCAATTCGAATTGACCCCACCCTTGGTAAAATAACAATGAACTAACATGAGGGTCTGTGTCTGGTGAAGATCAAACACCTAACAAACAGATCATTAATGGTCTGGTCCCCATCTGTTGTCTGATGCTGTTTGTTATTGTTTTGTTTCCCATCCCGCCATGACCATGTCACACACCACACCACACCACCCCACCACCATACCACACCACCATACCACACCACCACACCACACCACCACACCACCATACCACACCACACCACACCACCATACCACACCACCATACCACCATACCACACCACACCACCATACCACACCAACACACAACCACACCACCACACCACCACACCACACCACCATACCACACCACCACACCACCACACCACCACACCACCATACCACACCACCACACCACACCACACCACAATACCACACGACCACACCACACCACCACACCATACCGCCACACCACCACACCACCACACCACCACACCACACCACCACACCACCACACCACCTTACCATACCACACACACCACACCACACCACACACACCACACCACCACACCACTCCACCAAACCACACCACACCACCATACCACACCACACCACCATACCACACCACACCACCATACCACACCACCATACCACACCACCACCACACCACCAAACCACACCACACCACCATACCAAACCACCACACCACCATACCACCAAACCACACCACACCACCATACCACACCACCACACCACCATACTACCACACCACCACCATACCAAACCACCACACCACACCACACCCACCACACCACCACACCACTCCACCAAACCACACCACACCACCACACCACACCACCAAACCACACCACACCACACCACACCACACTACACCACCATACCACACCACCACACCACCATACCACACCACCACACCACACCACCAAACCACACCACACCGCCATACCACACCACCACACCACCATACCATACCACACCACCACACCACCATACCACACCACCACACCATACCACACCACCACACCACACCACCATACCACCATACCACACCACACCACCACACCACCATACCACACCACCATACCACACCACACCACCACACCACACCACCATACCACACCACCACACCACCATACCACACCACCACACCACACCACCATACCACACCACCACACCCCCATACCACACCACCACACCACCAAACCACACCACACACACACACCAAACCACACCACACCACATCACACCCTGTCAGAAGTGGTGGTCCCAGTGTGTGGTAACCGGGATGCATCTGCTCTACGGAACATTATCATTGGCCACTGTTCCCTCTACGCTGTTTAGAGTGTCACGCAGCTCCCAGGACTGTCCTGTAGAAATATCATCTCCCAGGACTCTCCTGTAGAAATATCAGTTCCCAGGACTCTCCTGCAGAAATATCATCTCCCAGGGCTCTCCTGTAGAAATATCAGCTCCCAGGACTCTCCTGCAGAAATATCAGCTCCCAGGACTCTCCTGTAGAAATATCATCTCCCAGGACTCTCCTGCAGAAATATCATCTCCCAGGACTCTCCTGTAGAAATATCAGCTCCCAGGACTCTCCTGCAGAAATATCATCTCCCAGGACTCTCCTGCAGAAATATCAGCTCCCAGGACTCTCCTGCAGAAATATCAGCTCCCAGGACTCTCCTGTAGAAATATCATGTCCCAGGACTCTCCTGTAGAAATATCATCTCCCAGGGCTCTCCTGTAGAAATATCAGTTCCCAGGACTCTCCTGTAGAAATATCAGCTCCCAGGACTCTCCTGCAGAAATATCATCTCCCAGGGCTCTCCTGTAGAAATATCAGTTCCCAGGACTCTCCTGTAGAAATATCAGCTCCCAGGACTCTCCTGCAGAAATATCATCTCCCAGGGCTCTCCTGTAGAAATATCAGTTCCCAGGGCTCTCCTGTAGAAATATCAGCTCCCAGGACTCTCCTGCAGAAATATCATCTCCCAGGGCTCTCCTGCAGAAATATCAGCTCCCAGGCCTCTCCTGTAGAAATATCATCTCCCAGGGCTCTCCTGTAGAAATATCAGCTCCCAGGCCTCTCCTCCTATTTCCACTCAGCGCTACAACAAGCACTGCAGCAGTAATGAATGAGGAGGAAAGTGTAGCTATAGGCTTGGGTTGTTGTTATTACTAGCGGCTTGGGTCTTTTTTAATATCGAGGAATATTTCACTTTCTCTGAATATGTACATGAGGCTCGAGTTTTGCCATCAGCTGGAAGACGGTGTCCTTATTTGGTCAGTGTCAGTGGAGGAAAGGGAGAGAGAAGGGATGAATTTACATTTTTACATTTTAGTCATTTAGCAGACACTCTTATCCAGAGCGACTTACAGTAGTGAATGCATACATTTCATACAATTTCATACATTTTTTTTCTTTCTGTGCTGGCCCCCCATGGGAATCGAACCCACAACCCTGGCGTTGCAAACACCATGCTCTACCAACTGAGCTACAGCAAGGCCCGAATCAACGCAATATTAGCCACTTTCAATTCAACATACAGAAACAAAACTAACTATGCAACAGATTTTGTTGTAGGCAGAATGCATCCGAGTAGGATTCTATTGTAATGTCATGCACTCTACACAGACCGGTGCAGAATAACCAATCAGAGCTGCAGTAGGACTATATGCAAATAGATCATTGCCATATATGGATCTGTGCCATTTACTTTGAACTGGACTGTGTTTACAGCATGAGCGGTCGTGAATAGATGCTCTTGTTTTGAGGTCAAAGTGAGAGCTGCATGTAGCCACATGTTGCTAGTTAGTGGGTTATTAGCCCAGTTTTAGATAATTTGTAGACAGCAATATTGCAATATTGATTGCTTCCTACAGGAACACAAAACGTACACGTTTCTAGACATCTTTGGAAAGAGAGTCAGGTAAAAAACTTTTTTTTTGTCTTAAAGGGACAGTGTTGTATTTGAGACAGGCTTGAATAAGCTAAGTAGCCAATAGGCAGAGGGTAGCATCATTTGTCTGATTCTCTGTAATAACGGTATGGGAATAATAATGAATTGTATTTTGTGAAGTGGTTTCTTGCATCAAACAACACAGCAACATGTTCAGTCACCTCCTTGTCTGAAGGACAAGTGGATCAACAGGTTAATGTCAAACCCTTCATGCTTTTTTCAAAAGTCTCATGGAATGTAGGCCGACATTGAACACCACACATTGGATGCTACTGTAGGCTGAATGATAGAACAGCAATTTCTCATGTTATAATTTTATGGGATTCATTTTCACAATTGTTTTTGATGGTAGGCCACTCTGGTAGGCCTACATTATGATCTAATAGCCAAAGTAGCCTACTTGGCCACTGTTAAAACTGTAACTTAAAGCAGGTACAGCCTCAGTGTTGACAGTAAAACTGTAACTTAAAGCAGGTACAGCCTCAGTGTTCACAGTAAAACTGTAACTTAAAGCAGGTACAGCCTCAGTGTTCACAGTAAAACTGTAACTTAAAGCAGGTACAGCCTCAGTGTTCACAGTAAACGTGTGCTGGAAGTTGCAGAGAATTTTCACAACATTCAAGTTTGCGCTCAGCAGACCTGAGATTGCTCAGTGACCAAAAAAATTAGATGGTACATTGATCATGACAGCAGCAATTACACAGAAATCATCACAGAATCACTCTCTAGGTCAAATATTATACAGTACCTTGGTGGATCTGAAATGTATGTTTGAAGGTTTTCTGGAAACACAAGTTTTTACCAAAACAAATTATTCCTGTTATTGTGCTCTCTCAAAATTCATATGAGAGGAATCGAGGCCTTTCCTGCATAACCATGTTGAATAATGATTGTGGACCACAAGTGTATTTTCTTTATACCTTTATTTAACTAGGCAAGTCAGTTAAGAACAAATTTATATTTACAATGGCGGCCTTGTTCAGGGGCAGAACGACATATTTTTACCTTGTCAGCTCAGGGATTCAATCTTGCAACCTTTCGTTTACTAGTCCAACACACTAACCACTAGACTACCCTGCCTCCCCAAGGTGTTCCTGTTTTTATGTCGATCCTACTTCAACTCTGCCCACACAGCAGAGACTCACCTCAAGCAAGACAATATTTTAGACTAGTACAACAGTTGTTACCAAAATGTTTTTTTTTTTTTTATTGTGCTCATGTGAGAGAGACCATGGTCAATATGTTTGTATCGCATATTTCTACATGACAAAAGTCTCTCCTCAGCTCATCCTCGGGCTCTTTATCCAGCCTTAGGAAAGAGACATGAATGATAACCAGTCTCCACATTAATGAAAACCAGTCTCCACATTAATGATAACCAGTCTCCACATTAATGATAACCAGTCTCCACATGAATGAAAACCAGTCTCCACATTAATGATAACCAGTCTCCACATGAATGATAACCAGTCTCCACATTAGTGATAACCAATCTCCACATTAATGATAACCAGTCTCCACATTAGTGATAACCAGTCTCCACATGAATGATAACCAGTCTCCACATTAGTGATAACCAGTCTCCACATTAGTGATAACCAGTCTCCACATTAGTGATAACCAGTCTCCACATTAATGATAACCAGTCTCCACATTAATGATAACCAGTCTCCACATTAGTGATAACCAATCTCCACATTAGTGATAACCAGTCTCCACATTAGTGATAACCAGTCAAATAAAGACATATATTCTCATTGGTCTGCTTTAAAGAGGAAATCTGCAGTTTGACTTATAAATCAACGATATATATATATATATATATATTCCATTGATTCTTGAAGAATATGACGTATTGTAAAAACATAGGAGAGATGGTTTTCCATCATCAGACCTTGACTGGCTACCACCTCTGACTGTCCCTCTCTAATAGAAAATAGAAGAAACCCTGCATGCCGTGATGACACAGCCCTCAACTCATTTTCCTCTATAGCACTATTTCCCCTTTTATGCCTTATTTTTTTCTCTTTACTTGTTCATTATTCAAACTCTCAGAGGTCACCATCTCTTTTCATTTCCTCTCAGTGAAGGCCTCTGTGTTTTGTTCAAACACTCCCCAGCCCCCCCCCCCCCCCCCTCCCCCTAAGCCTCACACAGCCCCTCACAGAGATCCCTCTGTCTGGAATGGCCGCCTTAGCAGGGAAAAAGTGTCTGTCTTGTAGACGGCAGCGTTAGTATGTTAACTAGCACACCTGTTAGTATGTTAACTAGCACACCTGTTAGTGTGTTAACTATCACACCTGTTAGTGTGTTAACTATCACACCTGTTAGTGTGTTAACTAGCACACCTGTTAGTATGTTAACTATCACACCTGTTAGTATGTTAACTATCACACCTGTTAGTATGTTAACTATCACACCTGTTAGTATGTTAACTATTACACCTGTTAGTATGTTAACTATCACACCTGTTAGTGTGTTAACTATCACACCTGTTAGTATGTTAACTATCACACCTGTTAGTATGTTAACTATCACACCTGTTAGTATGTTAACTATCACACCTGTTAGTATGTTAACTATCACACCTGTTAGTGTGTTAACTATCACACCTGTTAGTGTGTTAACTATCACACCTGTTAGTATGTTAACTATCACACCTGTTAGTATGTTAACTATCACACCTGTTAGTATGTTAACTATCACACCTGTTAGTATGTTAACTATCACACCTGTTAGTATGTTAACTATCACACCTGTTAGTATGTTAACTATCACACCTGTTAGTATGTTAACTATCACACCTGTTAGTATGTTAACTATCACACCTGTTAGTATGTTAACTATCACACCTGTTAGTATGTTAACTATCACACCTGTTAGTATGTTAACTATCACACCTGTTAGTATGTTAACTATCACACCTTTTAGCTATGTCTATTGTATTACCAGCTGTGTTTGTGAGTGTGTGTGAAAGAGAGAGAGAGGTGGGGGGGGGCGAGAGTGAGAGAAAGAGAAATGTAGAATAAAGGACCTTGATTGGAAAGGCTTCTCTGACATTTATTTAAAAGGGTGTGTTGAAACCTACCACTCAGCAGCTAATTACCACCGTGATAGAACAGAGAAATAGAAAAGTGATTGATGAAAAGTTAAATCAAGACTGTATTGCCATTGTCATGCACTTATTTTTAAGTTAATTACAGTCACACACAAACTGAAAAAGCTAATTGGCCAATTCATCTGTGTGTGGGGGGGGGGGTGGTTCTACAAAGTTATATGGAATTGTTTTAAGAAGGTCATACCAAGGATCATTTAGCTGTTTGATTTAGAATTTTAATATATATTGAAGGAAAAATTATAAAATAATAATACTAATATTTGATGGGAATGTGTATTTGGCCTTACTGCTATTAACCCATACAAAAGCATTGAATAACAGATTCACTACATGTAACAACAACAGATAGAACCCCCCAAAACAATCTAAAGGAAGTTTGTTCTAAAGTACAGTGGTTCTTCTTTTAAAAGTCACCTTGTAATCTCACCAGGCGCCATGTTGGAAGAACTAAGTCAGTCTATTGGAAGTCCTCCAATCGTTCACATGGCCGGCTGCATTTTGCTACAACTGGAAACTTCCGGAAGATTACCCTTTATTTTGTTTTTTAAGGACCCAGAAAATGGAGGCGGTGAGAAAACAATTAATTATTAGCTAGTTAGCTTGCTACAGAAACTTTGTGTGCAGGCTACCTCAGATGAGCTGCTAACGTAATGTTCGCTAGTTAGCTAACTTTGTATACTGTATAGCTAGATAAGTGAATTAAATATCACCAGCTTGCTAACTTCATATTAGCTAGTTAGCTAGCTATCTTGATGTATTTTTCATTGTAACTCGAAATGCATTTCAAGCTATGTACCTATCGAACAGCCATGGAAGAGGGTGAAAGGATTATCTAGCACTTCCAGCTGTCAGAGAAGGGAAAGTAGGCTACTCTAGATAGGCCAGGTACCTTTCTAGGAGAACATTATGAAAATATTTGACAGTTCCAGTCCCTAGCGAGAAAAACTAAGGACAGAGACATTCTTCCCGCCAAAACTCCATCATCCAAAAGTGGGGAATTAAACAATATTTCTGTAATTCAAACAGTTGGAATGGTCCGTGGGTACTTAAAAAAAAACTATTATATCAGATCAGTTTTGGGATAACAGTATAACAACATAACTGTATCCCTGAATCTATATATTTCCCAGTTGTCAGGGTCACATCCAAATGTTGTGGAACTTATATGATTAAATATGATACTATTTGTGAGAAGATGTAATGTGAATTTAGCCTTCTAAATGAGAGAATTATTTTTTATATGAAGTCTTAACCAGTCAGTGACCACACCCACGTAAAGCACAGACATTATGACAAAAAGAGGGAACGCCCCTTTTTTCCATGAGTGCATAAATAGGACTCGTGACAAAATTTACATTAGGCCAACGAGACCGACTGCGTGAGCTAAAAGGTACGGACGGAATGGCTCTGAAACTCTGAAACTTTCAACAGAGAAGAAGAAAATCTCTACAAGACCATTCAGGCGGGCAGTGTGAACCGGACATCATGAATAGTTAGACTCTATAGACCAGCTACGTGCAGCGCCAGCTGAATACGTTGCAAAACTAAAGACTACACATTCACAGTCTGCGGGTGTATATGTAAAATAGTCTAGGAAAACTTGACCGAAGACGAGAGACCAAAAAAAAAAACGATTTCCTCTCACCACTCTATTCTAAGGAACAGAGCCGCTGAACAAGCAACGACTACAAAGGACATGGTGACTTCTGGTGGACAACCAGAGACTTACACAGCCAGAGACTTTCTGTCGACTGATTCTCCAGAAAATGGACTGGCAATTTCAACAGAGAGACAACAAAGGCATACAATCATAAATATGTTTTTTGCTATTATTTTCTAATGAACGGCCCGTTCATGTGCAAAGTATTAGCATTTCCATGAGCGGAGTTGTGTGTACGATAGTGAAGTCCTTTGTCTTTTCTCCAGCCGTCATATCGGTTAACTCCACTAGGGACCTTTCATTGCATTATGTAGTAATCAATGCGTAAGCTATTCTGTTTGTGTATATGTAATTCTGTGTGATTATTTAGTTATTTAGTAATTTAATAATTAAGCCAATTTTATATCGCTGATTCATAATTTGTGGTAGGGATCATGCACATATCCAAGGATTTTGCGACATTCAGAATGAGACTGATACAGTAGAAGTTAACAATTAATTAATGACTGATTGATGACTGAAATGTAAGAGAACCTTATATATTTTATAGTTAATTCAGAAAACGGTAACTCATTAAATAAACTTTTTCCATGGTGCCCCAAGATTGCTAATGAGTTACAGGATTAATTTAATCATTGTAATAATTGAACATAGTTAATCGATTTGATAAAACAGTCGTTATAACATTAATGATAGTAAAGACACAACACTCCTGTTGAAAAACAAAATATAGTCCTAATAAGGGCAAACCAGATAACATTTACATTTACATTTAAGTCATTTAGCAGACGCTCTTATCCAGAGCGACTTACAAATTGGTGCATTCACCTTATGATATTCAGTGGAACAACCACTTTACAATAGTGCATCTAGATCTTTTTGGGGGGGGGGGTTAGAAGGATTACTTTATCCTATCCCAGGTATTCCTTAAAGAGGTGGGGTTTCAGGTGTCTCCGGAAGGTGGTGATTGACTCCGCTGTCCTGGCGTCGTGAGGGAGCTTGTTCCACCATTGGGGTGCCAGAGCAGCGAACAGTTTTGACTGGGCTGAGCGGGAACTGTGCTTCCTCAGAGGTAGGGAGGCGAGCAGGCCAGAGGTGGATGAACGCAGTGCCCTTGTTTGGGTGTAGGGCCTGATCAGAGCCTGAAGGTACGGAGGTGCCGTTCCCCTCACAGCTCCGTAGGCAAGCACCATGGTCTTGTAGCGGATGCGAGCTTCAACTGAAAGCCAGTGGAGAGAGCGGAGGAGCGGGGTGACGTGAGAGAACTTGGGAAGGTTGAACACCAGACGGGCTGCAGCGTTCTGGATGAGTTGTAGGGGTTTAATGGCACAGGCAGGGAGCCCAGCCAACAGCGAGTTGCAGTAATCCAGACGGGAGATGACAACTGCCTGGACTAGGACCTGTGCCGCTTCCTGTGTGAGGCAGGGTCGTACTCTGCGAATGTTGTAGAGCATGAACCTACAGGATCGGGTCACCGCCTTGATGTTAGTGGAGAACGACAGGGTGTTGTCCAGGGTCCCGCCAAGGTTCTTAGCACTCTGGGAGGAGGACACAAGGGAGTTGTCAACCGTGATGGTGAGATCATGGAACGGGCAGTCCTTCCCCGGGAGGAAGAGCAGCTCCGTCTTGCCGAGGTTCAGCTTGAGGTGGTGAGCCGTCATCCACACTGATATGTCTGCCAGACATGCAGAGATGCGATTCGCCACCTGGTTATCAGAAGGGGGAAAGGAGAAGATTAATTGTGTGTCGTCTGCGTAGCAATGATAGGAGAGACCATGTGAGGATATGACCGAGCCAAGTGACTTGGTGTATAGTGAGAATAGGAGAGGGCCTAGAACAGAGCCCTGGGGGACACCAGTGGTGAGAGCACGTGGTGCGGAGACAGATTCTCGCCACGCCACCTGGTAGGAGCGACCTGTCAGGTAAGACGCAATCCAAGCGTGGGCCGCGCCGGAGATGCCCAGCTCGGAGAGGGTGGAGAGGAGGATCTGATGGTTCACAGTATCAAAGGCAGCAGATAGGTCTAGAAGGATGAGAGCAGAGGAGAGAGAGTTAGCTTTAGCAGTGCGGAGAGCCTCCGTGACACAGAGAAGAGCAGTCTCAGTTGAATGCCCAGTCTTGAAACCTGACTGATTAGGATCAAGAAGGTCATTCTGAGAGAGATAGCAGGAGAGCTGGACAAGGACGGCACGTTCAAGAGTTTTGGAGAGAAAAGAAAGAAGGGATACTGGTCTGTAGTTGTTGATATCGGAGGGATCGAGTGTAGGTTTTTTCAGAAGGGGTGCAACTCTCGCTCTCTTGAAGACGGAAGGGACGTAGCCAGCGGTCAAGGATGAGTTGATGAGCGAGGTGAGGTAGGGGAGAAGGTCTCCGGAAATGGTCTGGAGAAGAGAGGAGGGGATAGGGTCAAGTGGGCAGGTTGTTGGGCGGCCAGCCGTCACGAGACGCGAGATTTCATCTGGAGAGAGAGGGGAGAAAGAGGTCAAAGCACAGGGTAGGGCAGTGTGAGCAGGACCAGCGGTGTCGTTTGGCTTAGCAAACGAGGATCGGATGTCATCAGCCTTCTTTTCAAAATGGTTGACGAAGTCATCCGCAGAGAGAGAGGGGGGGAGGGGGAGGAGGATTCAGGAGGGAGGAGAAGGTAGCAAAGAGCTTCCTAGGGTTAGAGGCAGATGCTTGGAATTTAGAGTGGTAGAAAGTGGCTTTAGCAGCAGAGACAGAAGAGGAAAATGTAGAGAGGAGGGCGTGAAAGGATGCCAGGTCCGCAGGGAGGCGAGTTTTCCTCCATTTCCGCTCGGCTGCCCGGAGCCCTGTTCTGTGAGCTCGCAGTGAGTCGTCGAGCCACGGCGCAGGAGTGGAGGACCGAGCCGGCCTGGAGGATAGGGGACAGAGAAAATCAAAGGATGCAGAAAGGGAGGAGAGGAGGGTTGAGGAGGCAGAATCAGGAGATAGGTTGGAGAAGGTTTGAGCAGAGGGAAGAGATGATAGGATGGAAGAGGAGAGAGTAGCGGGAGAGAGAGAGCGAAGGTTGGGACGGTGCAATACCATCCGAGTAGGGGCAGAGTGAGAAGTGTTGGATGAGAGCGAGAGGGAAAAGGATACAAGGTAGTGGTCGGAGACTTGGAGGGGAGTTGCATTGAGATTAGTGGAAGAACAGCATCTAGTAAAGATGAGGTCAAGCGTATTGCCTGCCTTGTGAGTAGGGGGGGAAGGTGAGAGGGTGAGGTCAAAAGAGGAGAGGAGTGGAAAGAAGGAGGCAGAGAAGAATGAGTCAAAGGTAGACGTGGGGAGGTTAAAGTCACCCAGAACTGTGAGAGGTGAGCCATCCTCAGGGAAGGAACTTATCAAGGCATCAAGCTCATTGATGAACTCTCCAAGGGAACCTGGAGGGCGATAAATGATAAGGATGTTAAGCTTGAAAGGGCTGGTAACTGTGACAGCATGGAATTCAAATGAGGAGATAGACAGATGGATCAGGGGAGAAAGGGAGAATGTCCACTTGGGAGAGATGAGGATTCCTGTGCCACCACCCCGCTGGCTCGATGCTCTAGGGGTATGCGAGAACACGTAGGCAGACGAGGAGAGGGCAGTAGGAGTAGCAGTGTTATCTGTGGTAATCCATGTTTCCGTCAGCGCCAGGAAGTCTAGGGACTGGAGGGTAGCATAGGCTGAGATGAACTCAGCCTTGTTGGCCACAGACCGGCAGTTCCAGAGGCTGCCGGAGACCTGGAACTCCACGTGGGTCGTGCGCGCTGGGACCACCAGGTTAGAGTGGCAGCGGCCACTCGGTGTGAAGCGTTTGTATGGCCTGTGCAGAGGGGAGAGAACAGGGATAGACAGACACATAGTTGACAAGCTACAGAAGAGGCTACGCTAATGCAAAGGAGATTGGAATGACAAGAGGACTACACGTCTCGAATGTTCAGAAAGTTAAGCTTACGTTGCGAAAATCTTATTGACTAAAATGACGAAAATGCTAGCTAACTAACACAACACTACACTAATCAAGTCGTTCCGTTGTAATGTAATAGTTTCTACAGTGCTGCTAGTCGGTAGAGGTTGGCTATTATACAAAAGCAACTTTGTAGCTAGCTAACATAACATAACACTAATCAAGACGTTCCTTTGTAATGTATTTAGTTTCTACAATGCTGCTCGTCGGAATAGTTGGCTAGGTATGGAACGATGGCGTCGCGGGGGACGGAAATAGCTGGCTAGCTAACCTAGCTAACCTCGATAATTACTAAACTACACAGTTATCAAGCTATGACAAAGACAGCTATGTAGCTAGCTAGCTAACACTGCACTAAGATGGCGTTTCTCTGCAGAATGCTGTGGTAGCCATGCTGGTTAAGTGTGCCTTGAATTCTAAATCAATCACAGACAGTGCCACCAGCAGAGCACCCCCATACCTTCACACCTCCTCCTCCATGCTTCACAGTGGGAACCACACATGCGGAGATCATCTGTTCACCTACTCTGCGTCTCACAAAGACATGGCGGTTGGAACCAAACATCTCAAATTTGGACTCACCAGACCAAAGAACAGATTTCCACCAGTCTAATGTCCATTGCTTGTGTTTCTTGGCCAAAGCAAGTCTCTTCTTATTATTGGCGTCCTTTAGTAGTGGTTTCTTTGCTGAAATTCGACCATGAAGGCTTGATTCGCGCAGTGTACTCTAAACAGTTTATGTTGAGATGTCTGTTACTTGAACTCTGTGAAGCATTTATTTGGGCTGCAATCTGAGGCTGGTAACTCTAATGAACTTATTCTCTGCAGCAGAGGTAACTCTGGGTCTTCCTTTCCTGTGGCGGTCCTCGTGAAAGCCAGTTTCATCATTGAGCTTGATAGTTTTTGCAACTGCACTTGAAGAAACTTTCAAAGTTCTTAACATTTTCCAGATTGACTGACCTTACTGTTTTAAAGTAATGATGGACTGTTTCTCTTTGCTTATTTGAGCTGTTCTTGCCATAATATGGACTTGGTCTTTTACCAAATAGGGATGGATATCTTCTGTATACCACGCCTACCTTGTCACAACACAACTCAAATGCGTTAAGAAGGAAAGAAATTCAAAAAATTTACTTTTAACAAGTCACACATGTTAATTGAAATGCATTCCATGTGACTACCTCATGAAGCTGGTTGAGAGAATGCCAAGGGTGTGCAAAGCTGTCATCTTGTTGTAGGGAGGCTACTTTGAAGTACAGTATCTCAAATATTAAATATATTTTGATTTATTTAGCACTTTTTTGGTTACTACATGATTCCATGTGTGTTATTTCATAGTTTTGATGTCTTCACTATTATTCTACAATGTAGAAAATATTAAAAATAAAGAAAAACCCTTGAATGAGTAGGTGTGTCCAAACTTTTGACTGGTACTGTACGTGTTCGTGAGAGTCTCACCTTTCATATTAGTCTGTTGCCCAAACTGTTGGGACAAGATATCCCTACGTTAACCTGACAGATTTTTATGGGGATTGTTTTATTATGCTAATTAGATTGCTGTGGCGGTGCAGACATCGACCTAAGGGAGTTAAGCTAGAAACGTCAATCAATCTTTAAAACGTGCACTGGAATATTGTGTTCTAATACAACTTTTTCGATATAAATTTGATACTTTTTCAACTATTAAACTTTTTGTCCTCCGTGTCTGAAAACACAAATAAACAACATCTAATTCTGAGCCTATGGTCTAAGCTACAACACAGTGAGGTCAGGCCATATGCTGCGAGCTAAAGCCAACAACCAATCAACCATAAAGATGAATGTAAACGGAATGATAATCTGACTTTAGGATTTTCTAATATATCTAATATATTCCAGGTTTGTCTGGAAAACGTGTGTTGGAAAGGTTATCTGGGAATAATAAAGTGAACGGTGTATAAATATAGTTGATTAAATTACATAAGTCTATGTTAACTACTAGCGCCTCCCTCTGCCTCTAATGGCCTTTTCCCAGATGTCTGTCGTTATTAATAGCTGCTGAATGTATAAAATATTAGCTGTGCTTAGAGCGTTCTCTGTCTTAATTCACCCTTTTGTCTTTATACACTGAGTGTACAAAACATTAGGAACACCTTCCTAATACTGAGCTACAACCAGAGTGGTCTAGTCCCCCCAATGTTGAAGTGGAACCACAGTGGTCTAGTCCCCCCAATGTTGAAGTGGAACCACAGTGGTCTAGTCCCCCCAATGTTGAAGTGGAACCACAGTGGTCTAGTCCCCCCCAATGTTGAAGTGGAACCACAGTGGTCTAGTCCCCCCAATGTTGAAGTGGAACCACAGTGGTCTAGTCCCCCCCAATGTTGAAGTGGAACCACAGTGGTCTAGTCCCCCAATGTAGAAGTGGAACCACAGTGGTCTAGTCCCCCCAATGTAGAAGTGGAACCACAGTGGTCTAGTCCCCCCAATGTTGAAGTGGAACCACAGTGGTCTAGTCCCCCCAATGTTGAAGTGGAACCATGTAATTCTGTCAGAGCCTTCCTTATAGAACAGTCATCCAGTGTTAGTAGTGACTTTGGTCTCTCTCTCTCTTCTACTTAGTTCAGCTGGACTGGGTGGAGAGA
This sequence comes from Salmo trutta, assembly GCF_901001165.1. Classification (NCBI taxonomy): domain Eukaryota; kingdom Metazoa; phylum Chordata; class Actinopteri; order Salmoniformes; family Salmonidae; genus Salmo; species Salmo trutta. The sequence continues at coordinate 48,395,757 of NC_042977.1, forward strand.
GGAGATAACATATGAACTGCTGCTGAGAGGTTTACAGGAGGAATCACAACCCTAATGAAACGTCTCCTAATGAGAGCAGAGGGCAGGTGAAGTCAGGACACCAGGGTCACAGAAGGACAGGATGAGGGAACTAAAAAGACAAGAGAGTTTAGTTTCGTAGAAAAACATATCAGGTGTGAGGTGATAATAGTCGTACTGAAACAGGATACGGTATTAAATGTTTCTTCTACGTATTCATCATCCAGCACCACCCCAACGTTTTAGAAATGTCCCTTTAAGGATAAAGTATGAAGGTTAAAGTATTACAGGTTTAACTGGGTTTCTTGGTAAGCAAATTAAAAGAAATTAGTTTGATATTTAAAATCGAACAAATCAATTATTTTAGAAATCTGCTTTGTTTATTCTTGAATATTGTATTCACGTATCCCCCCATATTCTCCTTCCCCCTTATCCCCTCTCTCCCCTCCTTCTCCCCCTCTTCCCTACTTCTCCCCCTCTCTCCCCCCTCTCTCCCCCTCTCTCCGCTCCTTCTCCCCCCCTCTCTCCTCCTTCTCCCCCTCAGTGTATACCAGGTGGTGGTAGAAGAGGAGAGGCCTCGGAGGGCGAGGAGGGGTGCGGTTGAGATTCTCCGCTGTTACCCTGTCCCCATCCACTTCCAAAACTCCACGGTCCTAAACTCCCAGTACTACTTCACAGCTGAGTTCCCTGCCGTAGGGCTACAGGCTCCTCAACCCTTCACTGTGGGAGACAACAAGACCTACAGTGGATACTGGAACGCCCCCCTACTGCCTCAGAAGAGCTACAGCATCTACTACCAGGCTGTCAGCACGGCTAACGGGGTGGGTACCTCTACTAGGGATATTAAGGTATTGGTGTGGGTGTTAATGGTTGTTCTAGTGGTATTATGGTAATGGATACTGGAACGCCCCCCTACTGCCCCAGAAGAGCTACAGCATCTACTACCAGGCTGTCAGCACGGCTAACGGGGTGGGTACCTCTACTAGGGATATTAAGGTATTGGTGTGGGTGTTAATGGTTGTTCTAGTGGTATTATGGTAATATTTACTGGAACGCCCCCCTATTGCCTCAGAAGAGCTACAGCATCTACTACCAGGCTGTCAGCACGGCTAACGGGGTGGGTATCTCTACTAGGGATATTACGGTATTGGTGTGGGTGTTAATGGTTGTTCTAGTGGTATTATGGTAATGGATACTGGAACGCCCCCCTACTGCCCCAGAAGAGCTACAGCATCTACTACCAGGCTGTCAGCATGGCTAATGGGTTAGGTACCTCTACTAGGGATATTACGGTATTGGTGTGGGTGTTAATGGTTGTTCTAGTGGTATTATGGTAATGGTTACTGGAACGCCCCCCTGCTGCCCCAGAAGAGCTACAGCATCTACTACCAGGCTGTCAGCATGGCTAATGGGGTAGGTACCTCTACTAGGGATATTACGGTATTGGTATGGGTGTTAATGGTTGTTCTAGTGGTATTATGGTAATGGTTACTGGAACGCCCCCCTATTGCCTCAGAAGAGCTACAGCATCTACTACCAGGCTGTCAGCACGGCTAACGGGGTGGGTACCTCTACTAGGGATATTAAGGTATTGGTGTGGGTGTTAATGGTTGTTCTAGTGGTATTATGGTAATGGATACTGGAACGCCCCCCTACTGCCCCAGAAGAGCTACAGCATCTACTACCAGGCTGTCAGCACGGCTAACGGGGTGGGTACCTCTACTAGGGATATTAAGGTATTGGTATGGCAGGGCTCCAGACTAACGTTTTCCCCTGGATGTACTGGTGCCACCAACACCATGATTTGGTGACACACCTCCCCCATATGTCATTATCTTACTCCTTATAAGGCACTGCATCTCAGTGCTTGAGGCGTCACTACAGACACCCTGGTTCGATATCCAGGCTGTATCACACCCGGCCGTGATTGGGAGTCCCATGGGGCGGCGCACAATTGGCCCAGTGTCGTCCGGGTTTGGCCGGTGGTTGTGGTGGTGGTGGTGGTGATGGTTGTGGTGATGGTGATGATGGGGTTTGGCCGGTGAAGGCCGTCATTGTAAATAAGAATGTGTTCTTAAACAGATTTTTGATTAGTCCACATTTTTAAAAACAGCTTGAAAACTGATGCTTTATTTAAAGTCGAAATGATAGACTAACAGCTGACTTTAGGGACTGTAGTGTGAGGTGATAGACTGTAGTGTGAGGTGATAGACTGTAGTGTGTGGTGATAGACTGTAGTGTGAGGTGATAGACTGTAGTGTTAAGTGATAGACTGTAGTGTGTGGTGATAGACTGTAGTGTTAAGTGATAGACTGTAGTGTGTGGTGATAGACTGTAGTGTGTGGTGATAGACTGTAGTGTGTGGTGATAGACTGTAGTGTGAGGTGATAGACTGTAGTGTGTGGTGATAGACTGTAGTGTGTGGTGATAGACTGTAGTGTGTGGTGATAGACTGTAGTGTGTGGTGATAGACTGTAGTGTTAGGTGATAGACTGTAGGGATGGTGGTGGTGGTGGTGGTGGTGGTGGTTGTGTTGATGGTGGTGGTGGTGGCTGTGGGGGTGGTGGTGGTGGTGGTGGTTGTGGTGGTGGTGGTGGTTGTGGTGGTGTGGTGATGATGGTGGTGGTGGTGGTGGTTGTGGTGGTGGTGGTGGCTGTGGTGATGGTGGTGGTTGTGGTGATGATGGTGATGGTGGTGGTGATGGTGGTTGGGGTGGTGGTTGGGGTGGTGGTGGTTGTGGTGATAGTGGTGGTTGTGGTGATGATGGTGGTGGTGGTTGTGGTGGTGGTTGTGGTGGTGGTTGTGGTGATGGTGATGGTGGTTATGGTGGTGGTGGTGGTTGTTTTGGTGATGGGGAATGGTATTAGGCAGGTTCAACAACAACAGTGTCGTGGATTGTTCAGAGTGCAGCCTCTTTCCTCTCTAGCTCCTCTCTCCATCATCAAGTGGCACTTGGCTCTCCTCCTCCACTCCTCCTCTCCTCCTCCTCTCCGGCTCTCTACAAAGCAAAGCTAAGCAGTGGCAGAGAGTTCAATGGTGACTTGAAGAGATCTGGTCCGGAATGAAAATGGACCTTAAACAGGGTGCTTAAGGAGTTACCACACGTCTTAGATAGAGAGGATAGAGAGATAGAGGGGGAGAGAGACAGAGAGAAATGTTAGAAAGAGAGACAGACAGAGAGAGAGAGAGAGATGTTAGAGAGAGAGAGAGAGAGACAGACAGAGAGAGAGAGAGACAGACAGAGAGATGTTAGAGAGACAGACAGAGATAAATGTTAGAAAGAGAGACAGACAGAGAGAGAGAGAGAGATGTTAGAGAGAGAGACAGACAGAGAGATGTTAGAGAGAGAGAGAGAGACAGACAGAGAGAGAGACAGACAGAGAGATGTTAGAGAGAGAGAGAGAGAGACAGACAGAGAGAGAGACAGACAGAGAGATGTTAGAGAGACAGACAGAGATAAATGTTAGAGAGAGAGAGACAGAGAGAGATGTGTTAGAGAGCTGGAGAAGAGAACAGAGAACACATGACAGAGGGGGGATTAAGGAGTTTACTCTCTGAAGAAAGTGTATTTCTCGTTCCAAAACTTTCTAGGGTGAATTGGAGTACCGTAATCAATTATTACAATCACGATCAAAACATTCTATCTGGGCCTTTGCTAACTGAATTAGGTGTACTAATGCAGCATCACAGCCAGTAGGCTCTCCAGGAATGAAGTTGAAGAACCCTGCTACTGTAGTCTGGATGCTGTCAACGTATTTTAGAAATGAGGAGCCTCCAACAGGTCAGAAACAGTAGAAACCATGTTGTCAACATCTATCGATGGTGTACACAGTGTGAACACCAGCGTTATCATAATCAAACTGGCACACGGCTGTTACAGGTTTTGGGTTTTTCTCTCGATTGCGTTTTCTATTTTCGAGGTTCTTCTTCTTTTTTGGGGGGGGATTTTGGTTGGTGGACCGCATCCGACTTTTAGGTGCTTACACGACACATACTGTACTGGTGTTTGACGCCATTCTCTGCCTTCTCTGCCTACCAAATTGGGGAAAGGGAAAATTGCTCTGCCAACTAGTAAAACCCTCTAAAAAATAAAAAAAATAAAAAACACCAGCCATTCCACTGTTTAATCCTGTCTAGTCCTACTTCAGACCAACGGTCCTATTTCAAGGTTGATTGTCTTTTGGGTGTGGCATACTGATTGGATTCATTCTCGTTGGTCAGGACGTGTTTGCACCTGTTGTCCTCGTTAGTAAGAAGGCGTTTCTTCTGTGCAGACACAGCTGATATTTAAGAGCTATTGGCTCAGTGCTCCCCGTGTTGGTAGAACACGGCACTTCCAAACACCAGGGTTGTGGGTTTGAATCCCACGGGGGACCAGTACGAAACTGAATGCACTCACTCTACTGTAAGTCGCTCTGGATAAGAGTGATTGCTAAATGTACAAGAAATGAAAGGCTTCTGTTGTAAAAACAGATGTTGGAAGAGATACACCTTGTGTTTAGCGTGTTCCCTTTACGTTGTTGAACTGAGCCTTACCTGTATTTCTCCTGTTCTTACGTTGTTGAACGGAACCTGTATTTCTCCTGTTTGCTCCACCCACTTCTCCGTTCTAAGTTAGTCTGGGTAAATTTTTCTTAGTTGTCTGATAGTCGGTGTTTTTTAAAATGGGTTCTGAAAGCCCAGCCCATTGGGTGTCCATGGTGGGATCTTTTATGACCCAACTAGAGTTGCTTGGCCACCACTTAGTAGAACCCCCCCCCCCCCCCTTCATGACTCCCTTCCGGAAAACCGTTTTTAAAACCCGACCGGTTTCGGTTTGTTTGTTAGTTCCCTTCTGTTGAGAGCGTTCACCTTTTTATTGGGAACGTTAACACAAGGAATCTCTTCTTTAGTCCATCACAGATAAATAAATAAAAAAAAACTTAGATCCTGTGAAGGGGGCCAGGAAGTTACAACAGTCCCTCAGAGGTGTAAGAATAACTAGGAGTATTAAACGAGGGTCTTTGCTCTAACTGTCAAGGAAGTCCTGATGTTTTGAATAACACGGCTCAGCGTAACATCCACTCCAGCCGTTCACTCTCATGTTCAATCTCACCACTGTAGTGACTGACTAATTCAATGTTGGAATTGTTCAGTAGACTTACGATTTATAAAATGTGATGAAAATTGATGTGGACCAAGGTCCAACAGAAACACTGAGGCAGAGGAGCGGATTGAGTAGTGAATGAATGAATTGGTTAATTGGATCGTCTCATTGTTAATGTGACATATTTTGTTAAATGAATGTGCCTACTGCAACACACACACACACACACACACACACACACACACACACACACACACACACACCACGTTCTTCTCATGACCTTCTCTCCTGTCTGTCTATTGGTCGATGTTGAAGAGTTTGCACACAGGGACAGTGCGGTGTGTGCGTGCTAGTATGCGTGTGTTTCTGCGTGGGCACACCCCCCCACACCCCACATACACACACACACACCCCACACACACAACCCCCCCTCCCCCACACACACACCCCACACACACAACCCCCCCTCCCCCACACACACACCCCCACACCCCCCCCCACACACACCCCACACACACAACCCCCCCCCCACACCACACCCCCCCCCCCACACACACACACACACCCCCCCCCCCCCCCCCCCCCACACACATAGCTAACTGTTCTTTTGATCTTCTTTCTGTCTTGTCACACAGGAGACCAAGATTGACTGTGTCCGAGTCGCCACCAAAGGTAGGACCACACCAAGTCACGTGTACACGTCCCTGAATCCCCGCGGTTCACTGAGGACGTCGACGACGTCATGTCTAGTATTCTAACGTGACCTGCACACCTTTTATTAAAGAGCTGACAACATGAACTAGTTAGAACAACAGTCTTTATGTAGGTAGCCTTGAAATAAGGTGTTGGCAAACAGAGAAACAGCATGGCACACCCTCACACGTCTCAGAAACACTGTTTTGCCTTCAAGCACTGTTATTCAGCTCACACACACACACGCACACACACACACACACACACACACGTTGTTATTCAGCTCGTCACACACACACACACACACACACACGTTGTTATTCAGCTCGTCACACACACACACACACACGCTGTTATTCAGCTCGACACACACACACACACACACGTTGTTATTCAGCTCGTCACACACACACACACACACGTTGTTATTCAGCTCGTCACGCACACACACACACACACACACGCTGTTATTCAGCTCGACACACACACACACACACACGTTGTTATTCAGCTCGTCACGCACACACACACACACACACACACACACACATTGTTATTCAGCCTGTCTTGCTGGTCCAGACATTAAGGTGAAGCAGCTTAAACACTATTGATCAGGAGAGGGATTGATAATGCAGGAGGGGGGGGGGGGAGATGGGATTGGTCATATGCACACGTGCACACACAGACTTATCCAACCACACACAGGCTTCACACACACACAGGCTTCACACACACACACAGACACACATGAACACACAGACACATTGGCTACACACAGCTCAGTGAAGCCCTACAATAGTAAATCTCAGCCTCATTCCTCTCGTTAGATTAACAAGGCCTGCCGCTTAGTCAACAGCAACGGTCAGAATTGGTACATCGAGTGATAATCAAGTTGACCTGAAAGAGCTGGTCAAACGGCTAACTGCACAAGGCTGAGAGAGCTAACGACGACACGCATTAGGTGAAATAGACTGAAACGGTCATGTAAATTCACGTGTAGCACGTTAGCCTAGAGTTTAAGGTTCAGATACAGCTCTTTTTTTATTAACAAACAAGGAATTACATGATTATCTTCTGTAACAATGAGAGTTTCTTTTTTTTTCCTGCATTAATGTTGCCTGGTGACTGAGATTTTGTTTGTATGGCTATTTTGAGTTTCAGTGTGGCCTCTCTTTTTCTCTCTCTCCCCTCTCGCTCGCTCTCAACTCCTGCTCTCGTCTCTCTCCTCTCCCCTCTCTCCCTCCCTCCCCCTCTCTCTCCTTTTACATCACCCCCTGTCTGCATGGACACTGTGTGCCCTCTTCTATCTTTCTCTCTCTCTTCTCTTTCTCTCTGCATGGACACTGTGCCTCCTCCTTCCTCTCTCTCTCTCTCTCTCTACATGGACACTGTGCCTCCTTCCTCTCTCTCTCTCCTGCATGGCACTGTGCCTCCTTCCCTCTCTCTCTTTCTACATGGACACTGTGCCTCCTCCTCTTCCTCTCTCTCTCTCTACATGGACACTGTGCCTCCTCCTTCCTCTCCTCTCTCTCTACATGGACACTGTGCCTCCTCCTTCCTCTCTCTCTCTCTGCAGGGACACTGGCCTCCTCTCTCTCTCTCTCTACATGGACACTGTGCCTCCTCCTTCCTCTCTCTCTCTCTGCATGGACACTGTGCCTCCTTCCTGTCTCTCTCTCTGCATGGACACTGTGCCTCCTCCTTCCTCTCTCTCTCTCTGCATGGACACTGTGCCTCCTCCTTCCTCTCTCTCTCTCTGCATGGACACTGTGCCTCCTTCCTCTCTCTCTCTTCTGCATGGACACTGTGCCTCCTTCCCTCTCTCTCTCTCTGCATGGACACTGTGCCTCCTTCCTTTCTCTCATCTCTGCATGGACACTGTGCCTCCTCCTTCCTCTCTCTCTCTCTGCATGGGACACTGTGCCTCCTCCTTCCTCTCCTCTCTCTCTGCAGGACACTGTGCCTCCTTCCTCTCTCTCTCTCTGCATGGACACTGTGCCTCCTTCCTCTCTCTCTCTCTGCATGGACACTGTGCCTCCTCCTTCCTCTCTCTCTCTCTCTGCATGGACACTGTGCCTCCTCCTCTCTCTCTCTCTGCATGGACACTGTGCCTCCTTCCTCTCTCTCTCTCTGCATGGACACTGTGCCTCCTCCTTCCTCTCTCTCTCTCTGCATGGACACTGTGCCTCCTCCTCCTCTCTCTCTCTGCATGGACACTGTGCCTCCTCCTTCCTCTCTCTCTCTCTGCATGACACTGTGCCTCCTTCCTCTCTCTCTCTCTCTGCATGGACACTGTGCCTCCTCCTTCTCTCTCTCTCTCTCTGCATGGACACTGTGCCTCCTCCTTCCTCTCTCTCTCTCTCTGCATGGACACTGTGCCTCCTCTCAGCTGCCATACTGGTGACTCAGCTCACTACTCCGTACATCCGCATCGCGCCTGCGGCTGGTGACGACCAACTAACAGGTTAGACTCTCTGCTCAACCCATCTCTGGAGCAGCCATTTCCTGCATCACCTACATGTATGAGACAGCAAATGGGGGGGGGGGGTTGTTAATAACATGAATTTGTTGACTCTGCCCAGCCCTTTGCCTTTCTTCTGTCTGTCCTAATTACTCCGTCCGACAGGCTAGCTTCTCTGTCTGTCCTAATTACTCCGTCCGACAGGCTAGCTTCTCGGGCTGTCCTAATTACTCCGTCCGACAGGCTAGCTTCTCGGGCTGTCCTAATTACTCCGTCCGACAGGCTAGCTTCTCGGGCTGTCCTAATTACTCCGTCCGACAGGCTAGCTTCTCGGTCTGTCCTAATTACTCCGTCCGACAGGCAAGCTTCTCTGTCTGTCCTAATTACTCCGTCCGACTGGCAAGCTTCTCGGGCTGTCCTAATTACTCCGTCCGACAGGCTAGCTTCTCGGTCTGTCCTAATTACTCCGTCCAACAGGCAAGCTTCACTGTCTGTCCTAATTACTCCGTCCGACAGGCAAGCTTCTCGGTCTGTCCTAATTACTCCGTCCGACAGGCAAGCTTCTCGGTCTGTCCTAATTACTCCGTCCGACAGGCTAGCTTCTCGGTCTGTCCTAATATCTCTGTCTGACAGGATAGTATAGTCTAGCTCAGTATATTGCAGGGAGACACCCACCAGATGCACATTTTAGTTCTAGCCCAGCACTAATTAGCACACCTGTTTCAAATAAGCAACTAATCATCAAGCCTCTGATTATTTTAATAATGTGTTTATTGCTGGGTGTCACAGAATATGTCGTACTCTTCGGCGAATATGTCGTATTTGAGAGAGAAGGACCAAGGCGCAGCGGAAGTGTGGATACTCATGTTTTTAATGTTGAAAACAAAAGGAGTAGAGCATCCACTGAAAACCAATAAACAAAACAATGAACGGACTTACGATGTGACGGTGTGGCAGGCTATCCCAAATGCAGCAGTGCTCACAACAATTCCCCACAACCCCAAAGACAAACACACACACCTATATAGGACTTCCAATCAAAGGCAACTATACACACCTGCCTTCAATTGGAAGTCCCAATCATCAACATTAAACAAACACAAACCACCTGCCACATCCTAACCTAGACTAAGCAATATGCCCTCTGCTGGTCAGGACGTGACAGTACCCCCCCCTCAAGGTGCAGACTCCAGGATGCACCTAAAAAAGAAAACACAAGAAAATCCCCAATACCCCAACAAAACCAACAAACAATACCCCCTAAACCATAAGGGAGGGAAGGGAGGGTGGCTGCCGTCACCGACGGCACTGTGCTACACCCTCCCTCCCCAACCCACCTATCCTGGAGGTGGCTCAGGTGCTGGCCGTTCCAGGCAGTCGGGGCAGTCCGGCCAGTCTGGCGGCTCGGGACAGTCGGGGCAGTCTGGCAGCTCGGGACAGTCGGGGCAGTCTGGCAGCTCGGGGCAGTCTGGCAGCTCGGGACAGTCGGGGCAGTCTGGCAGCTCGGACAGTCGGGGCAGTCTGGCAGCTCGGGACGGTCTGGCAGTTCAGGGCAGTCTGGCCACGCCGGCAGTTCAGGGCAGTCTGGCCACGCCGGCAGTTCAGGGCAGTCTGGCCACGCCGGCAGTTCAGGGCAGTCTGGCCACGCCGGCAGTTCAGGGCAGTCTGGCCACGCCGGCAGTTCAGGGCAGTCTGGCCACTCCGGCAGTTCAGGGCAGTCTGGCCACTCCGGCAGTTCAGGGCAGTCTGGCCACTCCGGCAGTTCAGCGCAGTCTGGCCACTCCGGCAGTTCAGCGCAGTCTGGCCACTCCGGCAGTTCAGCGCAGTCTGGCCACTCCGGCAGTTCAGCGCAGTCTGGCCACTCCGGCAGTTCAGCGCAGTCTGACCTCTCTGGCGACTGTTGACTGGCGGGCAGCTCTGGCGACTGTTGACTGGCGGGCAGCTCTGGCGACTGTTGACTGGCGGGCAGCTCTGGCGACTGTTGACTGGCGGGCAGCTCTGGCGACTGTTGACTGGCGGGCAGCTCTGACGACTGTTGACTGGCGGGCAGCTCTGACGACTGTTGACTGGCGGGCAGCTCTGGCGACTGTGACTGGCGGGCAGCTCTGACGACGGTTTGACTGGCAGGCAGCTCTGACGACGGTTGACTGGCGGGCAGCTTTGACGACGGTTGACTGGCGGGCAGCTCTGACGACGGTTGACTGGCGGGCAGCTCTGACGACTGTGACTGGCGGGCAGCTCTGACGCCGTCAAACAGCCCTTGTGCCCCCCCCTAAAAAAATCTTGGGGGTGCCTCTCGGTCTCCCTTACCCGTCGTGTCTCCCAGTCCTCACCAGCCTTCTTCCGCTGCTTGGTCCTGTGTTGGTGGGGAATTCTGTCACAGAATATGTCGTACTCTTCGGCGAATATGTCGTATTTGAGAGAGAAGGACCAAGGCGCAGCGGAAGTGTGGATACTCATGTTTTTAATGTTGAAAACAAAAGGAGTAGAGCATCCACTGAAAACCAATAAACAAAACAATGAACGGACTTACGATGTGACGGTGTGGCAGGCTATCCCAAATGCAGCAGTGCTCACAACAATTCCCCACAACCCCAAAGACAAACACACACACCTATATAGGACTTCCAATCAAAGGCAACTATACACACCTGCCTTCAATTGGAAGTCCCAATCATCAACATTAAACAAACACAAACCACCTGCCACATCCTGACCTAGACTAAGCAATATGCCCTCTGCTGGTCAGGACGTGACAGTACCCCCCCCTCAAGGTGCAGACTCCGGGATGCACCTAAAAAAGAAAAACACAAGAAAATCCCCAATACCCCAACAAAACCAACAAACAATACCCCCTAAACCATAAGGGAGGGAAGGGAGGGTGGCTGCCGTCACCGACGGCACTGTGCTACACCCTCCCTCCCCAACCCACCTATCCTGGAGGTGGCTCAGGTGCTGGCCGTTCCAGGCAGTCGGGGCAGTCCGGCCAGTCTGGCGGCTCGGGACAGTCGGGGCAGTCTGGCAGCTCGGGACAGTCGGGGCAGTCTGGCAGCTCGGGGCAGTCTGGCAGCTCGGGACAGTCGGGGCAGTCTGGCAGCTCGGGACAGTCGGGGCAGTCTGGCAGCTCGGGACGGTCTGGCAGTTCAGGGCAGTCTGGCCACGCCGGCAGTTCAGGGCAGTCTGGCCACGCCGGCAGTTCAGGGCAGTCTGGCCACGCCGGCAGTTCAGGGCAGTCTGGCCACGCCGGCAGTTCAGGGCAGTCTGGCCACGCCGGCAGTTCAGGGCAGTCTGGCCACGCCGGCAGTTCAGGGCAGTCTGGCCACTCCGGCAGTTCAGGGCAGTCTGGCCACTCCGGCAGTTCAGGGCAGTCTGGCCACTCCGGCAGTTCAGGGCAGTCTGGCCACTCCGGCAGTTCAGGGCAGTCTGGCCACTCCGGCAGTTCAGCGCAGTCTGGCCACTCCGGCAGTTCAGCGCAGTCTGGCCACTCCGGCAGTTCAGCGCAGTCTGGCCACTCCGGCAGTTCAGCGCAGTCTGACCTCTCTGGCGCGACTGTTGACTGGCGGGGCAGCTCTGGCGACTGTTGACTGGCGGGCAGCTCTGGCGACTGTTGACTGGCGGGCAGCTCTGGCGACTGTTGACTGGCGGGCAGCTCTGGCGACTGTTGACTGGCGGGCAGCTCTGGCGACTGTTGACTGGCGGGCAGCTCTGACGACTGTTGACTGGCGGGCAGCTCTGACGACTGTTGACTGGCGGGCAGCTCTGACGACTGTTGACTGGCGGGCAGCTCTGACGACGGTTGACTGGCGGGCAGCTCTGACGACGGTTGACTGGCGGGCAGCTCTGACGACGGTTGACTGGCGGGCAGCTCTGACGACGGTTGACTGGCGGGCAGCTCTGACGACTGTTGACTGGCGGCAGCTCTGACGCCGTCAAACAGCCCTTGTGCCCCCCCCTAAAAAAATCTTGGGGGTGCCTCTCGGTCTCCCTTACCCGTCGTGTCTCCCAGTCCTCACCAGCCTTCTTCCGCTGCTTGGTCCTGTGTTGGTGGGGAATTCTGTCACAGAATATGTCGTACTCTTCGGCGAATATGTCGTATTTGAGAGAGAAGGACCAAGGCGCAGCGGAAGTGTGGATACTCATGTTTTTAATGTTGAAAACAAAAGGAGTAGAGCATCCACTGAAAACCAATAAACAAAACAATGAACGGACTTACGATGTGACGGTGTGGCAGGCTATCCCAAATGCAGCAGTGCTCACAACAATTCCCCACAACCCCAAAGACAAACACACACACCTATATAGGACTTCCAATCAAAGGCAACTATACACACCTGCCTTCAATTGGAAGTCCCAATCATCAACATTAAACAAACACAAACCACCTGCCACATCCTGACCTAGACAAAGCAATATGCCCTCTGCTGGTCAGGACGTGACACTGGGCTAGATCAAATCCTAGTGTAGCTACAAGGGCTGGGTAGATTGTCCTATGGTGAAACATCCTAACGATAATTCACCTGTCCTCTGGTGAAACATCCTAACGATATAACACCTGTCCTATGATGAAGCATCCTAACAGAATAACACCTGTCCTATGGATCCAAACAGTATTATACCTGTCCTATGATGAAGCATCCTAACGATATATCACCTGTCCTATGATGAAACATCCTAACAGTATTATACCTGTCCTATGGATCCTAACAGTATTATACCTGTCCTATGATGAGGCATCCTAACAGAATAACACCTGTCCTATGATGAAGCATCCTAACAGAATAACACCTGTCCTATGATGAAGCATCCTAACAGTATTATACCTGTCCTATGGATCCTAACAGTATTATACCTGTCCTATGGATCCTAACAGTATTATACCTGTCCTCTGGTGAAACATCCTAACGATATATACCTGTCCTATGATGAAGCATCCTAACAGAATAACACCTGTCCTATGATGAAGCATCCTAACAGTATAACACCTGTCCTATGATGAAGTATCCTAACAATATAACACTTGTCCTAAAATGAAGCATCCTAACAGAATAACACCTGTCCTATGGTAAAACATCCTAACAGAGTTTCAGTACTTCCTCATTTAATGTGTTAAAGTGAATCCGTTTTAATGAATATGTCTCATGATATATTCCATGAGATGTTAGTGACCTGCAGCACTGACAGAATGAAGCATATCAGCTATAATAATGTATTGTGTTCCTCATGATATATTCCATGATATGTTAGTGACCTGTAGCATTGACAGAACGAAGCATGTCAGCTATAATAATGTATTGTGTTCCTCATGATATACAGTAGATCTGATTTGCTTCTAAAAGTTCCAAAAATTAGAACATGGTAGAAATAGTTTTAGTTACTCGGCTCCGTGGTCCTGGAATTCTCTTTTGAACATTTTAAAATGTGACGATCTAGTTTCGTTGGCGGAGTTTAAACACTTGATCGATGTATATATTATAGAAGAGTGTAATTGTTTTTAGTCAAGATGTTTGTGTTTTTAAATGTTTTTGTTATACTGTATGTGTGTTTATAGTTGTGTTTAATGTTGTGTTTATAGTTGTGTTTAATGTTGTGTTTATAGTTGTGTTTAATGTTGTGTTTATAGTTGTGTTTAATGTTGTGTTTATAGTTGTGTTTAATGTTGTGTTTATAGTTGTGTTTAATGTTGTGTTTATAGTTGTGTTTAATGTTGTGTTTATAGTTGTGTTTAATGTTGTGTGAGTGTAATGTAATTTGGTTTGTCAGAAACGTTGTTCCCCTTGCTGCTATTGGATCAGGTCTCTGTTGGAAAATAGATATTTATCTCAATGAGAATGAACCTGTATAAATAAAGGTAAAAGAAAAAAGAAAAAAATCTAGCTACATGTATCTACCCTTACATCTGACACCAATATCCCTGTCTCCGTTCTCTGTGTGGACTGACAATCCTCCCGAGCTGGCGCAGCGGTCTAAGACACTACATCTCAGTGCTACAGGCGTCACTACAGACACCCTGGTTCGAATCCAGGCTTTATCACAACCGGCCGCGATTGGGAGTCCCATAGGGTGGCGCACAATTGGTCCAGTGTCGTCCGGGTTTGGCCGGGGTAGGCTGTCATTGTAAATAAGAATTTGTTCTTAACTGATTTGCCTAGTGGATAAAATTACAAACGTGGATCTAGTTGGACACTGTAGACGTTTGTAATTTCCCAACCAGAGATTCTCTCCGTATATATTTATCTCGATCGTTCTCTCTCCCTCTCTCTCCCTCCCTCCCTCCCTCTCTCTCTCTCTCCCTGTCAGACTAGTCTGTAGTTATCAGATTGTCCTGGAAAAGGGAAAACCATTCAATCAGTGGAAGTTGATAGTGACTAGTTCACACCGGTGTTGTTTCCTACCATTCTGAATTAAACATCTATATTTGAATCTAATCAACGTGTTAGATAGATGGAGAGAACATGTCAATCACACACACACAGAGAGAGAGAGAGAGAATAAACCCAGTCAAGCTAAGATTTCTATCATAATGTGTCATTCATTATGTATCCAGAAGGCAGCTGACGTTTCAGACAGTTGGAATTCTAACTACGTTGTCGTTTTTTCCTCAGGCCCGAGGCTGCGTCCTAAATTGCACCGCCTTTTTCCTATATAGTGCACTACTTTTGACCGTGGCCCAATAGGGGTTGACCCAAACCTGATTTGCTATAGGGATCTTTCTCATCTCGTCTGTTAAAGATAGACCCCTAGACTGATACTAGAGGTGGAGGTGAGCAGGAGAGAATACCATCATTCTAAACAGGCCCAGAGAGTGATATTTAGTGACTGTAGAATACTGTATAGTTACCCTAAACAGGCCCAGATTGTAGAATAGTTACCCTAAACAGGCCCAGAGAGTGATATTTAGTGACTGTAGAATAGTTACCCTAAACAGGCCCAGAGAGTGATATTTAGTGACTGTAGAATAGTTACCCTAAACAGGCCCAGAGAGTGATATTTAGTGACTGTAGAATAGTTACCCTAAACAGGCCCAGATAGTGATATTTAGTGACTGTAGAATAGTTACCCTAAACAGGCCCAGAGAGGGATAATTAGTGACTGTAGAATACTGTATAGTTACCCTAAACAGGCCCAGAGAGTGATATTTAGTGACTGTAGAATAGTTACTCTAAACAGGCCCAGAGAGTGATATTTAGTGACTGTAGAATAGTTACCCTAAACAGGCCCAGAGAGTGATATTTAGTGACTGTAGTGTAGTTACTCTAAACAGGCCCAGAGAGTGATATTTAGTGACTGTAGAATAGTTACCCTAAACAGGCCCAGATAGTGATATTTAGTGACTGTAGTGTAGTTACCCTAAACAGGCCAAGATAGGGATATTTAGTGACTGTAGAATAGTTACCCTAAACAGGCCCAGATAGTGATATTTAGTGACTGTAGTGTAGTTACCCTAAACAGGCCCAGAGAGGGATAATTAGTGACTGTAGAATACTGTATAGTTACCCTAAACAGGCCCAGATAGTGATATTTAGTGACTGTAGAATAGTTACCCTAAACAGGCCCAGATAGTGATATTTAGTGACTGTAGAATAGTTACCCTAAACAGGCCCAGAGAGGTATATTTGGTGACTGTAGAATAGTTACCCTAAACGGGCCCAGAGAGTGATATTTAGTGACTGTAGAATAGTTACCATAAACAGGCCCAGAGAGGGATAATTAGTGACTGTAGAATACTGTATAGTTACCCTAAACAGGCCCAGAGAGTGATATTTAGTGACTGTAGAATACTGTATAGTTACCCTAAACAGGCCCAGATAGTGATATTTAGTGACTGTAGAATAGTTACCCTAAACAGGCCCAGAGAGTGATATTTAGTGACTGTAGAATAGTTACCCTAAACAGGCCCAGATAGGGATATTTAGTGACTGTAGAATAGTTACCCTAAACAGGCCCAGAGAGTGATATTTAGTGACTGTAGAATACTGTATAGTTACCCTAAACAGGCCCACTTGCTAAGAGTATGGCGTCTGGTTTAAAGCTGTGAGTAGAAAAGACATCTCCATTTTTATGGAATGCCTATTTGAGATAGATAGGTTTACTAGCAGTTTACAGGCCTATTTGAGAGACCTTGAAACCAAATTCAACCGCTATGGATGGAATGAAACAGGATGTTTTCAGCAGTGAACCGTAGGCCTTAGAGCGATTTAGTTGTGAACTACTGTGCTTTCTGAAAGTATTCAGATCCCTTGACTTTTCCCACATTACGTTACAGCTGTTTTCTAAAATTTATTAAATTGTTTTTTTTTTCCCCCTCGTCAATCTACACCCAATACTCCATAATAGCAAAGCAAAAACAGTTATTTTTATACATTTTTTAGCTAATTTATAAAATATAATAAAGTGAAATATCACATTAAGATAAGTATTCAGACCCTTTACTCAGTACTTTGTTGTAGCACCTTTGGCAGTGATTACAGCCTCGAGTCTTCTTGGTTATGATGCTACAAGCTTGACACACCTGTATTTGGGGAGTTTCTCCCATTCTTCTCTGCAGATCCTCTCAAGCTCTGTCAGGTTGGATGGGGAGCTTCGCTGCACAGCTATTTTCAGGTCTCTCCAGAGATGTTTGATTGGGTTCAAGTCCGGGCTCTGGCTGGGCCACTCAAGGACATTCAGAGACTTGTTCCGAAGCCACTCCTGCGTTGTCTTGGCTGTGTGCTTAGGGTCGTTGTCCTGTTGGAAGGTAAACCTTTGCCCCAGTCTGAGGTCCTGAGCACTCTGGAGCAGGTTTTCATCAAGGATCTCTCTGTTCTTTGCTCTGTTCATCTTTGCTTCGATCCTGACTAGTCTCCCAGTCCCTGATGATGCCACCACCATGCTTCACCAACAGACGTGACGCTTGGCATTCAGCCCAAAGAGTTTAATCTTGGTTTTTCATCAGACCAGTTTTTATTAGGTGCCTTTTGGCAAAGTCCAAGCAGGCTGTCATGTGCCTTTTCCTGAGGAGTGGCTTCCGTCTGGCCACTCTACCATAAAGGCCTGATTGGTGGAGTGCTGCAGAGATGGTTGTCCTTCTGGAAGTTTCTCCCATCTCCACAGAGGAACTCTGGAGCTCTGTCAGAGTGACCATCGGGTTCTTGGTCACCTCCCTGACCAAGGCCCTTCTCCCCCGATTGCTCAGTTTGGTCGGGCAGCCAGCTCTAGGAAGAGTCTTGGTGGTTCCAAACTTCTTCCATTTAAGAATGATGGAGGCCACTGTGTTCTTGGGGACATTCAATGCTGCAGAAAGTTGTTGGTACCCTTTCCCAGATCAGTGCCGCGACAATCCTGACTTGGAGCTCTACGGACAATTCCTTCAACCTCATGGCTTGGTTTTTACTCTGACATGCACTGTCAACTGTGGGACCTTATATACACAGCTGTGTGCCTTTCCAAATCATGTCCAATCAATTGAATTTACCACTGGTGGACTCCAATCAAGTTGTAGAAACGTATCAAAGGATGACCAATGGAAACAGGAAGCACCTGAGCTCAATTTAGAGTCTCATAGCAAAGGACTATGTAAATAAGGTATTTCTGTTTTGTATTTTCTATATAAATTAGAAAAAATGTCTAAACCTGTTTTCGCTTTGTCATTATGGGGTATTGTGTATAGATTAATGAGTATTTTTTTTAAATTTTATTTAATCCATTTTAGATTAAGGCTGTAACATAACAAAATGTTTAAAATATCAAAGGGGTCTGAATACCTTCCGAAAGGCACTGTACATACAATATTAAAAGGTTAGGGATATGTCTTCCTTTAAACGCAGTACGACCAGTTAAACAGAACATGGACAAGACCTATTAGCCCAGATCAATGTAGATTAATCCACTACTCAATCCACTATTACACCATCACCACTTAGGACCACTAGGGATTTCACCTCGTTTAGTAAGATAGATAGGCATATTAGTAATAAGTAACAGTAGGAGATGTCTGCTAATGTCTTCGTATGTTGTTGTATAGGAGAGGCCACTCATAAGCCTGTTGTTGTATAGGAGAGGCCACTCATAAGCCTGTTGTATAGGAGAGGCCACTCATAAGCCTGTTGTATAGGAGAGGCCACTCATAAGCCTGTTGTATAGGAGAGGCCACTCATAAGCCTGTTTGTGTAGTTGTTAATGTTGTCTTGTTGTTGTTGTATAGGAGAGGCCACTCATAAGCCTGACGCAGTGGAACCAGAGAAACAGACAGACAACACAGTGAAGATAACCGGCGTCATCGCTGGCATCCTCCTCTTTGTCATCATCTTCCTCGGAGTCATCCTCCTCCTGAAGAAAAGGTAAGCCATTTAGTAGAAGTCAGACATTTTGTAGAAGTTAGATATTTTGTGTAAAGATGTGTTGCTATATGTTATGTGTCCTATATATATATTTAATATATTGCCGCTCTATGTTGATGTTATGTCACGTCTACAAACACTGTTACACAGTGAGACAAACTGAAGAAGACAAACATTTACAACATGGGGTACATTTGGACAGCTTGGTCGTTTACAATTGTAATCTGGAAGAAGTGGGTTTTTTTGTTGTTGTTTTACGAGTCTCTTCCACTCGTTTCCCCTGTTTTCTCTCTCTCTCTAAAGCACAGCAGTGTTGTCAGCGTTGTCAGCGCAAAACGTAAATAATGAATTTCATGATGTTGATACGCTACATTACGTCTGTTTACAGCTATGAGAAACAGTTTGCTGTGAAAGATGAATGTCTCCACGGCCCAATCATACAAGACGCACCACCCCGTTCAATGACAGTGGGTTGGAGACGGGAGGAAAAGGGAAAATATTTTGGAGTACTATAGAAGGGAAGATTAGAGAATAGTAGATAAGAAGGAAATAATGATGAAAGGCTGAAAGAGAAGGGGAAGGAAGAGAGGGAGGAGAGAGAGGGAATAGGGAGGGGGTAGAAGAGAACAGAGAGAGAGGGAATAGAGAGGGGGTAGAAGAGAAAGAGTGAACAGAGGGGGGCATTTGAAAAAGGAGAGAGAGAGAGAGAGGGAATAGAGAGCCTTCCTATAACCATGTATTGTAGCTTCAGACTAAGTTTACATTAGCCCCAGCCCCTGTTCTCCATGTCAAGCAGGCCTGAAATAACACAATGCCATTATATTTATGTGTGCTGTAGATTAGTTGGATGTGCTCTTATGTCCCAAAATGGCATCCTACTCCCTATATAGTGACTAGAGCCATATAGTGATAAAGTAGTGCACTATGTATTGAATAGGGGGCCATTTGATAACTGCATTCAATATCTGGACCGAAGGGACTGGCAAGGGGAAACACGCCTTGACAATAGCAGAGGGGGATACAGGCCTGTTTTCAAACTTTTATTATCTGGTCTTTCCCGCTGTAACTTTTAGTTTGAAGAGTTAGTTAAGGTAGTGGGAGTGGTAGACGGAGTGGTAGATGTAGTGGTAGATGTAGTGGTAGATGTAGTGGTAGATGTAGTGGTAGATGTAGTGGTAGATGTAGTGGTAGATGCTAGTTCCTTGGTTGAGGTGGGAGTGGTAGACGGAGTGGTAGATGCTAGTTCCTTGGTAATGGAGGTGGGAGTGGTAGATGTAGCGGTAGAAGCTAGTTCCTTGGTTGAGGTGGGAGTGGTAGATGTAGTGGTAGATGCTAGTTCCTTGGTTGTGGAGGTGGGAGTGGTAGATGCTAGTTCCTTGGTAATGGAGGTGGGAGTGGTAGATGCTAGTTCCTTGGTTGTGGGAGTGGTAGATGTAGTGGTAGATGCTAGTTCCTTGGTAATGGGGGTGGGAGTGGTAGATGTAGTGGTAGATGGTAGTTCTTTGGTAATGGAGGTGGGAGTGGTAGATGCTAGTTCCTTGGTTGTGGAGGTGGGAGTGGTAGATGTAGTGGTAGATGCTAGTTCCTTGGTAATGTAGGTGGGAGTGGTAGATATAGTGGTAGATGCTAGTTCCTTGGTAGTGGAGGTGGGAGTGGTAGATGCAAGTTCCTTGGTAACGGAGGTGGGAGTGGTAGATGCTTGTTCCTTGGAAGTGGAGGTGGGAGTGGTAGATGTTAGTTCCGTGGTTTTTGAGGTGGGAGTGGTAGATGCTAGTTCGTTGGTAATGGAGGTGGGAGTGGTAGATGCTTGTTCCTTGGTAGTGGAGGTGGGAGTGGTAGATGTTAGTTCCTTGGTTTTTGAGGTGGGAGTGGTAGATGTAGTGGTAGATGCTACTTCCTTGGTAATGGAGGTGGGAGTGGTAGATGTAGTGGTAGATGCTAGTTCCTTGGTAATAGGGATGGGAGTGGCAGATGTAGTGGTAGATGCGAGTTCCTTGGTTGTGGGAGTGTTAGATGCTAGTTCCTTGGTTGTGGAGGTGGGAGTGATAGATGTAGTGGTAGATGCGAGTTCCTTGGTTGTGGGAGTGTTAGATGCTAGTTCCTTGGTAATGGAGGTGGGAGTGGTAGATGATAGTTCCTTGGTAATGGAGGTGGGAGTGGTAGATGATAGTTCCTTGTTAATGGAGGTGGGAGTGGTAGATGCTAGTTCTTTGGTAATGGAGGTGGGAGTGGTTGATGTTGTGGTTGATGTTAGTTCCTTGGTTGTGGGAGTGGTAGATGCTTGTTCCTTGGTAATGAAGGTGGGAGTGGTAGATGCTAGTTCGTTGGTTGTGGGAGTGGTAGATGCTAGTTCCTTGGTAATGGAGGTGGGAGTGGTAGATCCTAGTTCCTTGGTTGTGGAGGCGGGAGTGGTAGATGCTAGTTCCTTGGTTGTGGGAGTGGTAGATGCTAGTTCCTTGGTAATGGAGGTGGGAGTGGTAGATGCTAGTTCGTTGGTAATGGAGGTGGGAGTGGTAGATGCTAGATCCTTGGTTGTGGAGGTGGGAGTTGTAGATGCTAGTTCCTTGGTTGTGGGAGTGGTAGATGCTATTTCCTTGGTAATGGAGGTGGGAGTGGTAGATGGAGTAGTTGATTCCAAATCCTTGTTAATGGAGGTGGGAGTGGTAGATGCTACTTCCTTGGTTGTGGAGGTTTGAGTGGTAGATATAGTGGTAGATGCTAGTTCCTTGGTTGTGGGAGTGGTAGATTCTAGTTCCTTGGTAATGGAGGTGGGAGTGGTAGATATAGTGGTAGATGCTAGTTCCTTGGTTGTGGGAGTGGTAGATTCTAGTTCCTTGGTAATGGAGGTGGGAGTGGTAGATGTAGTGGTAGATGCCAGTTCCTTGGTAGTGGAGGTGGGAGTGGTAGATGCTAGTTCCTTGGTAATGGAGGTTAGGGTGGTAGATGCTAGTTCCTTGGTAATGGAGGTAGGAGTGGTAGATGCTAGGTCCTTGGTAGTGGAGTTGGGAGTGGTAGATGCTAGTTCCTTGGTAATGGAGGTAGGAGTGGTAGATGCTAGTTCCTTGGTAATGTAGGTGGGAGTGGTAGATGCTAGTTCCTTGGTAGTGGAGGTGGGAGTGGTAGATGCAAGTTCCTTGGTAACGGAGGTGGGAGTGGTAGATGCTAGTTCGTTGGTAATGGAGGTGGGAGTGGTAGATGCTCCTTCCTTGGAAGTGGAGGTGGGAGTGGTAGATGCTATTTCCTTGGTGATGGAGGAGGGAGTGGTAGATGTAGTGGTAGATGCTAGTTCCTTGGTAATGGAGGTGGGAGTGGTAGATGCTATTTCCTTGGTAATGGAGGTGGGAGTGGTAGATGGAGTAGTTGATTCCAATTCCTTGGTAATGGAGGTGGGAGTGGTAGATGCTAGTTCCTTGGTTGAGGTGGGAGTTGTAGATGTAGTGGTAGATGCTAGTTCCTTGGTTGTGGAGGTGGGAGTGGTAGATATAGTGGTAGATGCTAGTTCCTTGGTAGTGGAGGTGGGAGTTATAGATGCTCGTTCCTTGGTAGCGGAGGTGGGAGTTGTAGATGCTAGTTCCTTGGTAATGGCAGGTGGGAGTTGTAGATGCTAGTTCCTTGGTAATGGAGGTGGGAGTGGTAGATGCAAGTTCCTTGGTAATCGAGGTGGGAGTGGTAGATGATAGTTCCTTGGAAGTGGAGGTGGGAGTAGTAGACGTAGTGGTAGATGCTAGATCCTTGGTTGTGGAAGTGGGAGTGGTAGATGTAGTGGTAGATGCTTGTTCCTTGGTTGTGGAAGTGGGAGTGGTAAATGCTACTTCCTTGGTTGTGGATCTGGGAGTGGTAGATATAGTAGTAGATGCTAGTTCCTTGGTTGTGGGAGTGGTAGATTTTAGTTCCTTGGTAATGGAGGTGGGAGTGGTAGATGTAGTGGTAGATGCTAGTTCCTTGGTAGTGGAGGTGGGAGTGGTAGATGCTAGTTCCTTGGTAGTGGAGGTGGGAGTGGTAGATTCTAGTTCCTTGGTAAGGGAGGTGGGAGTGGTAGATGCTAGTTCTTTGGGAGTGGTAGATTCTACTTCCTCGGTAATGGCAGGTGGGAGTGGTAGATGCTAGTTCCTTGGTAGTGGAGGTGGGAGTGGTAAACTGAGTGGTAGATGCTACTTCCTTGGTAATGGCAGGTGGGAGTGGTAGATGCTATTTCCTTGGTAATGGAGGTGGGAGTGGTAGATGTAGTGGTAGATGCTAGTTCCTTGGTTGTGGAGGTGGGAGTGGTAGATGTAGTGGTGATGCTAGTTCCTTGGTAAGGAGGTGGGAATAGTAGATGTAGTGGTAGATGCTAGTTCCTTGGTAGTGGAGATGGGAGTGGTAGATGTAGTGGTAGATGCTAGTTCCTTGGTGATGGAGGAGGCAGTGGTAGATGTAGTGGTAGATGCTAGATCCTTGGTTGTGGGAGTGGTAGATGCTAGGTCCTTAGTAATGGACGTTGGAGTGGTACATGCTTGTTCCTTGGTTTTGGAGGTGGGAGTGGTAGATGTAGTGGTAGCTGCTAGTTCCTTGTTTGTGGAGGTGGGAGTGGTAGATTCTAGTTCCTTGGTTTTGGAGGTGGGAGTGGTAGATGTAGTGGTAGATGCTAGATCCTTGTTTGTGGAGGTGGGAGTGGTAGATTCTAGTTCCTTGGTTTTGGAGGTGGGAGTGGTAGATGTAGTGGTAGATGCTAGTTCCTTGGTTGTGGGAGTGGTAGATGCTAGGTCCTTAGTAATGGACGTTGGAGTGGTACATGCTTGTTCCTTGGTAGTGGAGGTGGGAGTGGTCGATGCTAGTTCCTTGTTAATGGAGGTGGGAGTGGTAGATGCAAGTTCCTTGGTAATGGAGGTGGGAGT
The DNA here is from genome assembly GCF_901001165.1 of Salmo trutta. Taxonomy (NCBI): domain Eukaryota; kingdom Metazoa; phylum Chordata; class Actinopteri; order Salmoniformes; family Salmonidae; genus Salmo; species Salmo trutta. The sequence continues at coordinate 48,419,205 of NC_042977.1, forward strand.
GGTAGATGCTAGTTCCTTGGTTGTGGAAGTGGGAGTGGTAGATGCTAGTTCCTTGGTTGTGGAAGTGGGAGTGGTAGATGTAGTGGTAGATGCTAGTTCCTTGGTTGTGGAGGTGGGAGTGGTAGATGCTAGTTCCTTGGTAATGGAGGTGGGAGTGGTAGATGCTAGGTCCTTGGTAATGGAGGTGGGAGTGGTAGATGTAGTGGTAGAAGCTACTTCCTTGGTTGTGGGAGTGGTAGATGCTAGGTCCTTGGTAATGGAGGTGGGAGTGGTACATGCTTGTTCTTTGGTAGTGGATTTGGGAGTTGTAAACAGAGTGGTAGATACCTCTTCCTTGGTAGTGGAAGGTGGGAGTGGTAGATGCTAGTTCCTTGGTGGTGGAGGTGAGAGTGGTAGATGCCTTTTCCTTGGTAATGGAGGTCGGAGTGGTAGGTGTTAGTTCCTTGGTAATTGAAGCGGGAGTGGTAGATGTACTGGTAGATGCTAGATCCTTGTTTGTGGAGGTGGGAATGGTAGATGCTAGTTCTTTGGTAATGGAGGTGGGAGTGGTAGATGTAGTGGTAGATGCTAGTTCCTTGGTTGTGGAGGTGGGAGTGGTAGATGTAGTGGTAGATGCTAGTTCCTTGGTTGTGGGAGTGGTAGATGCTAGTTCCTTGGTTGTGGAGGTGGGAGTGGTAGATGTAGTGGTAGATGCTAGTTCCTTGGTTGTGGGAGTGGTAGATGCTAGGTCCTTGGTAATGGAGGTGGGAGTGGTACATGCTTGTTCTTTGGTAGTGGATTTGGGAGTTGGTAGACGGCGTGGTAGATGCTACTTCCTTGGTAATGGCAGGTAGGAGTGGTAGATGCTACTTCCTTGGTAAGGTAGGTGGGAGTGGTAGATGCTACTTCCTTGGTAATGGAGGTGGGAGTGGTAGATGTAGTGGTAGATGCTAGTTCCTTGGATGTGGAAGTGGGAGTGGTAGATGTAGTGGTAGATGCTACTTCCTTGGTTGTGGAAGTGGGAGTGGTAGATGCTAGTTCCTTGGTAATGGAGGTGGGAGTGGTAGATGTAGTGGTAGATGCTAGTTCCTTGGATGTGGAAGTGGGAGTGGTAGATGCTAGTTCCTTGGTAATGGAGGTGGGAGTGGTAGATGCTAGTTCCTTGGTAGTGGAGGTGGGAGTGGTAGATGCTAGTTCCTTGGTAAGGGAGGTGGGAGTGGTAGATGTAGTGGTAGATGCTAGTTCCTTGGATGTGGAAGTGGGAGTGGTAGATGTAGTGGTAGATGCTATTTCCTTGGTTGTGGAAGTGGGAGTGGTAGATGCTAGTTCCTTGGTAATGGAGGTGGGAGTGGTAGATGCTAGTTCCTTGGTAGTGGAGGTGGGAGTGGTAGATGCTAGTTCCTTGGTAAGGGAGGTGGGAGTGGTAGATGTAGTGGTAGATGCTAGTTCCTTGGATGTGGAAGTGGGAGTGGTAGATGTAGTGGTAGATGCTATTTCCTTGGTTGTGGAAGTGGGAGTGGTAGATTCTAGTTCCTTCGTAATGGAGGTGGGAGTGGTAGATGCTAGTTCCTTGGTTGTGGGAGTGGTAGATGCTACTTCCTTGGTTGTGGAGGTGGGAGTGGTAGGTGTAGTGGTAGATGCTAGTTCCTTGGTTGTGGGAGTGGTAGATGCTAGTTCCTTAGTAGTGGAGGTGGGAGTGGTAGATGCTAGTTCCTTGTTAAGGGAGGTGGGAGTGGTAGATGCTAGTTCCTTGGTAGTGGAGGTGGGAGTTATAGATGTAGTGGTAGATGCTAGTTCTTTGGTTGTGGAGGTGGTAGATGCTAGGTCCTTGGTAATGGACGTGGGAGTGGTAGATGCTAGTTCCTTAGTTGTGGAGGTGGGAGTGGTAGACAGAGTGGTAGATGCTACTTCCTTGGTAATGGCAGGTGGGAGTGGTAGATGATAGTTCCTTGGTAATGGAGGTGGGAGTGGTAGATGATAGTTCCTTGGTAATGGAGGTGGGAGTGGTAGACAGAGTGGTAGATGCTACTTCCTTGGTAATGGCAGGTTGGAGTGGTAGATGATAGTTCCTTGGTAATGGAGGTGGGAGTGGTAGATGCTAGTTCCTTGGTAGTGGAGGTGGGAGTGGTAGACAGAGTGGTAGATGCTACTTCCTTGGTAATGGCAGGTGGGAGTGGTAGATGATAGTTCCTTGGTAATGAAGGTGGGAGTGGTAGATGCTAGTTCCTTGGTGGTGGAGGTGGGAGTGGTAGATGTAGTGGTAGATGCTAGTTCCTTGGATGTGGAAGTGGGAGTGGTAGATGTAGTGGTAGATGCTACTTCCTTGGTTGTGGAAGTGGGAGTGGTAGATGCTAGTTCCTTGGTAATGGAGGTGGGAGTGGTAGATGTAGTGGTAGATGCTAGTTCCTTGGATGTGGAAGTGGGAGTGGTAGATGCTAGTTCCTTGGTAATGGAGGTGGGAGTGGTAGATGCTAGTTCCTTGGTAGTGGAGGTGGGAGTGGTAGATGCTAGTTCCTTGGTAAGGGAGGTGGGAGTGGTAGATGCTACTTCCTTGGTAAGGTAGGTGGGAGTGGTAGATGCTACTTCCTTGGTAATGGAGGTGGGAGTGGTAGATGTAGTGGTAGATGCTAGTTCCTTGGATGTGGAAGTGGGAGTGGTAGATGTAGTGGTAGATGCTACTTCCTTGGTTGTGGAAGTGGGAGTGGTAGATGCTAGTTCCTTGGTAATGGAGGTGGGAGTGGTAGATGTAGTGGTAGATGCTAGTTCCTTGGATGTGGAAGTGGGAGTGGTAGATGCTAGTTCCTTGGTAATGGAGGTGGGAGTGGTAGATGCTAGTTCCTTGGTAGTGGAGGTGGGAGTGGTAGATGCTAGTTCCTTGGTAAGGGAGGTGGGAGTGGTAGATGTAGTGGTAGATGCTAGTTCCTTGGATGTGGAAGTGGGAGTGGTAGATGTAGTGGTAGATGCTATTTCCTTGGTTGTGGAAGTGGGAGTGGTAGATGCTAGTTCCTTGGTAATGGAGGTGGGAGTGGTAGATGCTAGTTCCTTGGTAGTGGAGGTGGGAGTGGTAGATGCTAGTTCCTTGGTAAGGGAGGTGGGAGTGGTAGATGTAGTGGTAGATGCTAGTTCCTTGGATGTGGAAGTGGGAGTGGTAGATGTAGTGGTAGATGCTATTTCCTTGGTTGTGGAAGTGGGAGTGGTAGATTCTAGTTCCTTCGTAATGGAGGTGGGAGTGGTAGATGCTAGTTCCTTGGTTGTGGGAGTGGTAGATGCTACTTCCTTGGTTGTGGAGGTGGGAGTGGTAGGTGTAGTGGTAGATGCTAGTTCCTTGGTTGTGGGAGTGGTAGATGCTAGTTCCTTAGTAGTGGAGGTGGGAGTGGTAGATGCTAGTTCCTTGTTAAGGGAGGTGGGAGTGGTAGATGCTAGTTCCTTGGTAGTGGAGGTGGGAGTTATAGATGTATTGGTAGATGCTAGTTCTTTGGTTGTGGAGGTGGTAGATGCTAGGTCCTTGGTAATGGACGTGGGAGTGGTAGATGCTAGTTCCTTAGTTGTGGAGGTGGGAGTGGTAGACAGAGTGGTAGATGCTACTTCCTTGGTAATGGCAGGTGGGAGTGGTAGATGATAGTTCCTTGGTAATGGAGGTGGGAGTGGTAGATGATAGTTCCTTGGTAATGGAGGTGGGAGTGGTAGACAGAGTGGTAGATGCTACTTCCTTGGTAATGGCAGGTTGGAGTGGTAGATGATAGTTCCTTGGTAATGGAGGTGGGAGTGGTAGATGCTAGTTCCTTGGTAGTGGAGGTGGGAGTGGTAGACAGAGTGGTAGATGCTACTTCCTTGGTAATGGCAGGTGGGAGTGGTAGATGATAGTTCCTTGGTAATGAAGGTGGGAGTGGTAGATGCTAGTTCCTTGGTGGTGGAGGTGGGAGTGGTAGATGTAGTGGTAGATGCTAGTTCCTTGGTAATAGAGGTGGGAGTGGTAGATGCTAGTTCCTTGGTTGTGGAGCTGGGAGTGGTAGATGCTAGTTCCTTGGTAATGGAGGTGGGAGTGGTAGATGCTAGTTCCTTGGTAATGGACATGTGAGTGGTAGATGTAGTGGTAGATGCTACTTCCTTGGTTGTGGGAGTGGTAGATGCTACTTCCTTGGTTGTGGGAGTGGTAGATGCTAGTTCCTTGGTAAGGGAGGTGGGAGTGGTAGATGCTAGTTCCTTGGTAGTGGAGGTGGGAGTGGTAGATGTAGTGGTAGAAGCTAGTTCCTTGGTAAGGGAGGTGGGAGTGGTAGATACTAGTTCCTTGGTAGTGGAGGTGGGAGTGGTAGATGTAGTGGTAGAAGCTAGTTCCTTGGTTGATGTGGGAGTGGTAGATGCTAGTTCCTTGGTGATGGAGGAGGGAGTGGTAGATGTAGTGGTTGATGCTAGTTCCTTGGTTGAGGTGGGAGTGGTAGATGCTAGTTCCTTGGTGATGGAGGAGGGAGTGGTAGATGTAGTGGTAGATGCTAGTTCCTTGGTAATGGAGGTCGGAGTGGTTGAAGCTAGTTCCTTGGTTGAGGTGGGAGTGGTAGATGCTAGTTCCTTGGTTGTGGAGGTGGGAGTGGTAGATGCTAGTTCCTTGGTAATGGAGGTGGGAGTGGTAGATGCTTCATCCTTGGTTATGACAGGTGGGAGTGGTAGATGCTAGTTCCTTGGTAATGGAGGTGGGAGTGGTAGATGTAGTGGTAGATGCTAGTTCCTTGGTAGTGGGGGTGGGAGTGGTAGATGTAGTGGCAGATGCTAGTTCCTTGTTTGTGGGAGTGGTAGATGCTAGTTCCTTGGTAATGGAGGTGGGACTGGTAGATGCTTCTTCCTTGGTAATGACAGGTGGGAGTGGTAGATGCTAGTTCCTTGGTAGTGGAGGTGGGAGTGGTAGATGTAGTGGTAGATGCTAGTTCATTGGTTGTGGGAGTGGTAGATGCTAGTTCCTTGGTAATGGAGGTGGGAGTGGTAGATGCTAGTTCCTTGGTAGAGGAGGTGAGAGTGGTAGATGCTAGTTCGTTGGTAATGGAGGTGGGAGTGGTAGATGTAGCGGTAGAAGCTAGTTCCTTGGTTGAGGTGGGAGTGGTAGATGTAGTGGTAGATGCTAGTTCCTTGGTGATGGAGGAGGGAGTGGTAGATGCTAGTTCCTTGGTAATGCGGTGGGAGTGGTAGATGCTAGTTCTTTGGTAATGTGGTGGGAGTGGTAGATGTAGTGGTAGATGCTAGTTCCTTGGTAGTGGCAGGTGGCAGTGGTAGATGCTAGTTCCTTGGTGATGGAGGAGGGAGTGGTAGATGTAGTGGTAGATGCTAGTTCCTTGGTAATGGAGGTTGGAGTGGTTGAAGCTAGTTCCTTGGTTGAGGTGGGAGTGGTAGATGCTAGTTCCTTGGTTGTGGAGGTGGGAGTGGTAGATGCTAGTTCCTTGGTAATGGAGGTGGGAGTGGTAGATGCTTCATCCTTGGTTATGACAGGTGGGAGTGGTAGATGCTAGTTCCTTGGTAGTGGAGGTGGGAGTGGTAGATGTAGTGGTAGATCCTAGTTCCTTGGTTGTGGGAGTGGTAGATGCTAGTTCCTTGGTAGTGGGGGTGGGAGTGGTAGATGTAGTGGCAGATGCTAGTTCCTTGTTTGTGGGAGTGGTAGATGCTAGTTCCTTGGTAATGGAGGTGGGACTGGTAGATGCTTCTTCCTTGGTAATGACAGGTGGGAGTGGTAGATGCTAGTTCCTTGGTAGTGGAGGTGGGAGTGGTAGATGTAGTGGTAGATGCTAGTTCCTTGGTAATGGAGGTGGGAGTGGTAGATGCTAGTTCCTTAGTAGAGGAGGTGAGAGTGGTAGATGTAGTGGTAGATGCTAGTTCCTTGGTGATGGAGGAGGGAGTGGTAGATGCTAGTTCCTTGGTAGAGGAGGTGAGAGTGGTAGATGCTAGTTCGTTGGTAATGGAGGTGGGAGTGGTAGATGTAGCGGTAGAAGCTAGTTCCTTGGTTGAGGTGGGAGTGGTAGATGTAGTGGTAGATGCTAGTTCCTTGGTGATGGAGGAGGGAGTGGTAGATGCTAGTTCCTTGGTAATGCGGTGGGAGTGGTGGATGCTAGTTCTTTGGTAATGTGGTGGGAGTGGTAGATGTAGTGGTAGATGCTAGTTCCTTGGTAGTGGCAGGTGGGAGTGGTAGATGCTAGTTCCTTGGTAGTGGAAGTGAGAGTGGTAGATGTAGTGGTTATGCTAGTTCCTTGGTGGTAGAGGTGGGAGTGGTAGATGTAGATGCTAGTTCCTTGGTTGTGGAGGTGGGATTGGTAGATGCTAGTTCCTTGGTTGTGGGAGTGGTAGATCCTAGTTCCTTGGTTGTGGGAGTGGTAGATGCTAGTTCCTTGGTAATGGAGGTGGGAGTGGTAGATGTAGTGGTCGATGCTAGATCCTTGGTTGTGGAGGTGGGAGTGGTAGATGATAGTTCCTTGGTTGTGGGAGTGGTAGATCCTAGTTCCTTGGTTGTGGGAGTGGTAGATGCTAGTTCCTTGGTAATGGAGGTGGGAGTGGTAGATGTAGTGGTAGATGCTAGTTCCTTGGTAGAGGAGGTGAGAGTGGTAGATGCTAGTTCGTTGGTAATGGAGGTGGGAGTGGTAGATGTAGCGGTAGAAGCTAGTTCCTTGGTTGAGGTGGGAGTGGTAGATGTAGTGGTAGAAGCTAGTTCCTTGGTTGAGGTGGGAGTGGTAGATGTAGTGGTAGATGCTAGTTCCTTGGTGGTGGAGGAGGGAGTGGTAGATGCTTCTTCCTTGGTTGTGGAGGTGGGAGTGGTAGACAGAGTGGTAGATGCTTCTTCCTTGGTAGTGGCATGTGGGAGTGGTAGATGCTAGTTCCTTGGTAGTGGAAGTGAGAGTGGTAGATTTAGTGGTGATGCTAGTTCCTTGGTGGTAGAGGTGGGAGTGGTAGATGTAGATGCTAGTTCCTTGGTTGTGGAGGTGGGAGTGGTAGATGCTAGTTCCTTGGTAGTGGAGGTGGGAGTGGTAGATGTAGTGGTAGATGCTAGATCCTTGGTTGTGGAGGTGGGAGTGGTAGATGCTAGTTCCTTGGTAGAGGAGGTGAGAGTGGTAGATGCTAGTTCGTTGGTAATGAGGTGGGAGTGGTAGATGTAGCGGTAGAAGCTAGTTCCTTGGTTGAGGTGGGAGTGGTAGATGTAGTGGTAGATGCTAGTTCCTTGGTGATGGAGGAGGGAGTGGTAGATGCTTCTTCCTTGGTTGTGGAGGTGGGAGTGGTAGACAGAGTGGTAGATGCTTCTTCCTTGGTAATGGCAGGTGGGAGTGGTAGATGCTAGTTCCTTGGTAATGCGGTGGGAGTGGTAGATGCTAGTTCTTTGGTAATGTGGTGGGAGTGGTAGATGTAGTGGTAGATGCTAGTTCCTTGGTTGAGGTGGGAGTGGTAGATGTAGCGGTAGAAGCTAGTTCCTTGGTTGAGGTGGGAGTGGTAGATGTAGTGGTAGATGCTAGTTCCTTGGTAATGCGGTGGGAGTGGTAGATGCTAGTTCCTTGGTGATGGAGGAGGGAGTGGTAGATGCTTCTTCCTTGGTAATGGCAGGTGGGAGTGGTAGATGCTAGTTCCTTGGTAATGCGGTGGGAGTGGTAGATGCTAGTTCTTTGGTAATGTGGTGGGAGTGGTAGATGTAGTGGTAGATGCTAGTTCCTTGGTAGTGGCAGGTGGGAGTGGTAGATGCTAGTTCCTTGGTAATGGAGGTGGGAGTGGTAGATGTAGTGGTAGATGCTAGTTCCTTGGTGGTAGAGGTGGGAGTGGTAGATGTAGTGGTAGATGCTAGTTCCTTGGTTGTGGAGGTGGGAGTGGTAGATGCTAGTTCCTTGGTAATGGAGGTGGGAGTGGTAGATGTAGTGGTAGATGCTAGATCCTTGGTGTGGAGGTGGGAGTGGTAGATGTAGTGGTAGATGCTAGTTCCTTGGTTGTGGGAGTGGTAGATGTAGTGGTAGATGCTAGTTCCTTGGTAATGGAGGTGGGAGTGGTAGATGTAGTGGTAGATGCTAGTTCCTTGGTTGTGGGAGTGGTAGATGCTAGTTCCTTGGTAGAGGAGGTGAGAGTGGTAGATGCTAGTTCGTTGGTAATGGAGGTGGGAGTGGTAGATGTAGCGGTAGAAGCTAGTTCCTTGGTTGAGGTGGGAGTGGTAGATGTAGTGGTAGATGCTAGTTCCTTGGTGATGAGGTGTGAGTGGTAGATGTAGTGGTAGATCCTAGTTCCTTGGCTGTGGGAGTGGTACATGCTAGTTCTTTGGTAATGGAGGTGGGAGTGGTAGATGTAGCGGTAGAAGCTAGTTCCTTGGTTGAGGTGGGAGTCGTAGATGTAGTGGTAGATGCTAGTTCCTTGGTGATGGAGGAGGGAGTGGTAGACAGAGTGGTAGATGCTTCTTCCTTGGTTGTGGCAGGTGGGAGTGGTAGATGCTAGTTCCTTGGTAGTGGATGTGAGAGTGGTAGATTTAGTGGTTATGCTAGTTCCTTGGTGGTAGAGGTGGGAGTGGTAGATGTAGATGCTAGTTCCTTGGTTGTGGAGGTGGGAGTGGTAGATGCTAGTTCCTTGGTAATGGAGGTGGGAGTGGTAGATGTAGTGGTAGATGCTAGTTCCTTGGTAGTGGAGGTGGGAGTGGTAGATGCTAGTTCCTTGGTAATGGAGGTGGGAGTGGTAGATGTAGTGGTAGATGCTAGTTCCTTGGTTGTGGAGGTGGGAGTGGTAGATGCTAGTTCCTTGGTAATGGAGGAGGGAGTGGTAGACAGAGTGGTAGATGCTTCTTCCTTGGTTGTGGCAGGTGGGAGTGGTAGATGCTAGTTCCTTGGTAGTGGATGTGAGAGTGGTAGATTTAGTGGTTATGTTAGTTCCTTGGTGGTAGAGGTGGGAGTGGTAGATGTAGATGCTAGTTCCTTGGTTGTGGAGGTGGGAGTGGTAGATGCGAGATCCTTGGTTGTGGAGGTGGGAGTGGTAGATGCTAGTTCCTTGGTAGAGGAGGTGAGAGTGGTAGATGCTAGTTCCTTGGTAATGGAGGTGGGATTGGTAGATGTAGCGGTAGAAGCTAGTTCCTTGGTTGAGGTGGGAGTGGTAGATGTAGTGGTAGATGCTAGTTCCTTGGTGATGGAGGAGGGAGTGGTAGATGCTTCTTCCTTGGTTGTGGAGGTGGGAGTGGTAGACAGAGTGGTAGATGCTTCTTCCTTGGTAATGGCAGGTGGGAGTGGTAGATGCTAGTTCCTTGGTAATGCGGTGGGAGTGGTAGATGCTAGTTCTTTGGTAATGTGGTTGGAGTGGTAGATGTAGTGGTAGATCCTAGTTCCTTGGCTGTGGGTGTGGTAGATGCTAGATCCTTGGTAGTGGATTTGGGAGTTGTTGACAGAGTGGTAGATGCTAGTTCCTTGGTAAGAGAGGTGGGAGTGGTAGATGCTAGTTCCTTGGTAGTGGATTTGGGAGTTGTAGACAGAGTGGTAGATGCTTTTTCCTTGGTAGTGGCAGGTGGGAGTGGTAGATGCTAGTTCCTTGGTAGTGGAAGTGAGAGTGGTAGATTTAGTGGTTATGCTAGTTCCTTGGTGGTAGAGGTGGGAGTGTTAGATGTAGATGCTAGTTCCTTGGTTGTGGAGGTGGGAGTGGTAGATGTAGATGCTAGTTCCTTGGTTGTGGAGGTGGGAGTGGTAGATGTAGTGGTAGATGCTAGTTCCTTGGTAATGGAGGTGGGAGTGGTAGATGCTAGTTCCTTGGTAGAGGAGGTGAGAGTGGTAGATGCTAGTTTGTTGGTAATGGAGGTGGGAGTGGTAGATGTAGTGGTAGATGCTAGTTCCTTGGTGATGGAGGAGGGAGTGGTAGATGCTAGTTCTTTGGTAATGAGGTGGGAGTGGTAGATGTAGTGGTAGATGCTAGTTCCTTGGTTGTGGAGGTGGGAGTGGTAGATGCTAGTTACTTGATAATGGAGGTGGGAGTGGTAGATGCAGTGGTAGATGCTAGTTCCTTGGGAATGGAGGTGGGAGTGGTAGATGCTAGTTCCTTGGTTGTGGAGGTGGGTGTGGTAGATGCTAGGTCCTTGGTAATAGAGGTGGGAGTGGTAGATGTAGTGGTAGATGCTAGTTACTTGGTAATGGAGGGGGAGTGGTAGATGCTAGTTCGTTGGTAATATAGGTGGGAGTGGTAGATGTAGTGGTAGGTGTTAGGTCCTTGGTAATGGAGGTGGGAGTGGTACATGTAGTGGTAGATGCTAGTTCCTTGGTAATGGGGGTGGGAGTGGTAGATGTAGTGGTAGATGCTAGTTCCTTGGTAATGGATGTGGGAGTTGTAGATGCTATTTCCTTGGTAATGGAGGTGGGAGTGGTAGATGTCGTGGTAGATGATATATCCTTGGTAATGGAGCCTGTTTCTAGACCTATACTTAGTTTTTACATTAATGTACCATTTGACTTTTTGTTCAGTGTGATATTCCGTATGGAGTATGCAAACAGTCATGCTATTTAACTGAATTATTTTCGGTGTGACCTAATCAAATGAGAGAGGAAGTGGGGAGATGATTTAATCCGATCCATTTGATTATATTTTGATTTACAACCTTGTTAAGACATTCTAAATTCTGATTTGGAACCTTGGAGGTCAAATCCATAGAATTAGGAATTAATCTTAATTTGTCTCTGTCTCCATACATTTATGTGACATATGTCTGTAGGGCAGGTGTAATGGAGACCTGGCTTGGTGTATACATCGACTAGCTCGCACAACACTACCTGTATATGAACTATATTCAGAATATGGATGTATGTGTTTATGTTACGAAGAGGCAGCGTGCACAAATATATGACATACGTCCATTTTTAACACGTCTTAGACTGAACCGGTTGTGTGTACATCAGCTAACCGGTTGTGTTTACATCAGCTAACCGGTTGTGTTTACATCAGCTAACCGGTTGTGTGTACATCAGCTAACCGGTTGTGTTTACATCAGCTAACCGGTTGTGTGTACATCAGCTAACCGGTTGTGTTTACATCAGCTAACCGGTTGTGTGTACCGGTTGTGTTTACATCAGCTAACCGGTTGTGTGTACCGGTTGTGTTTACATCAGCTAACCGGTTGTGTTTACATCAGCTAACAGGTTGTGTATACATCAGCTAACCGGTTGTGTGTACATCAGCTAACCGGTTGTGTGTACATCAGCTAACAGGTTGTGTTTACATCAGCTAACCGGTTGTGTGTACATCAGCTAACAGGTTGTGTTTACATCAGCTAACCGGTTGTGTTTACATCAGCTAACAGGTTGTGTTTACATCAGCTAACCGGTTGTGTTTACATCAGCTAACCGGTTGTGTGTGCATCAGCTAACCGGTTGTGTATACATAAGCTAACCGGTTGTGATTTCTCAACATGACCTGTAGTCCAACTGTATTTAATATATCAACTAGCTTACAAAATGAGAATGAATCTGTAGGAAGAATCGGTCACACATTACACGCGACATAACTCCAAGCTATAACCTTGCTCTGCACGTTCACTAGTCTGCCTTTCATGTATGCCTGCCTGCCTGCCTACCAGCCACCATATGGTTTTTGTCCATTTTATCAATTTTTTTCAAACATTAATGTATTTTTACTTTTTCTTTCCTTCATTCCATATTTCCCCCCCCGTTCCTCCGTCCTCCACTGCTTATATCCTACCATGTACCACCTCACCTACCACCTCACCTACCACGTACCACTGGGCAGAAGAACCTACCACTCCTACACTTACTACCTGTAAGTAAACACTTTAACATAACAGTCTTGGTGCCATGCTTTTGCTTTTTCTGTCGTCCAAACTACATCATTGAGACAGGAACCATGTCATTCATCTCGCCCGCAGGCCTCAGTCAAATACACATTTCAAATATTTCAGCTACATTTTCGTTTTAATATCCCCTGAACAATAGAACCAATGCAATTGTCAGCAAAGCACCTTAGTATTTACATGAGAAGAACTGTAGCCATAGTCGTTCTCCTCTCTACCTGGCTGTTTATAGGCCCCCTTTTAGTTTCAACGTTATGATCAAATTCATGTCACACTATGACATTTGCGTATAAATGATTTATGAAGCGTCTATGTAGGCATTATAGTCTATTATGAAGCTCTTATTAGAGACCTGCAGTCTTTTAAAATACAGCTGTAGGATTCGACTCAGATATATCTCCACACAAGGATGGAAATTAAGCCAGCCAGGCTAGTAGAAAATAGCCAGCCAGGAAGTGAAATTGTGTCTTTACAAATATCGCATCGCACAGATTGGTCTACTATCCCGGTTGGCGCAAAATCCTGAAGTATCGTCCCTGTCCCCTCCTCGTATTCCTGTCACCTTTCACCTTTCAAACTGCTGCACAACACCTGCAGACAGACTTCCATCCCTGTCCCCTCCTCGTATTCCTGTCTCCTGTCAAACTGCAGACAGACTAACATCCCTGTCTCCTCCTAGTATTCCTGTCTCCTGTCAAACTGCAGACAGACTTCCATCCCTGTCCCCTCGTATTCCTGTCTCCTGTCAAACTGCAGACAGACTTCCATCCCTGTCCCCTCCTCGTATTCCTGTCTCCTGTCAAACTGCAGACAGACTTCCATCCCTGTCCCCTCCTAGTATTCCTGTCTCCTGTCAAACTGCAGACAGACTTCCATCCCTGTCCCCTCCTCGTATTCCTGTCTCCTGTCAAACTGCAGACAGACTTCCATCCCTGTCCCCTCCTCGTATTCCTGTCTCCTGTCAAACTGCAGACAGACTTCCATCCCTGTCCCCTCCTCGTATTCCTGTCTCCTGTCAAACTGCAGACAGACTTCCATCCCTGTCCCCTCCTCGTATTCCTGTCTCCTGTCAAACTGCAGACAGACTTCCATCCCTGTCCCCTCCTCGTATTCCTGTCTCCTGTCAAACTGCAGACAGACTTCCATCCCTGTCTCCTCCTCGTATTCCTGTCTCCTGTCAAACTGCAGACAGACTTCCATCCCTTCCCCTCCTCGTATTCCTGTCTCCTGTCAAACTGCAGACAGACTTCCATCCCTGTCCCCTCCTCGTATTCCTGTCTCCTGTCAAACTGCAGACAGACTTCCATCCCTGTCCCCTCCTCGTATTCCTGTCACCTGTCAAACTGCAGACAGACTTCCATCCCTGTCTCCTCGTATTCCTGTCTCCTGTCAAACTGCAGACAGACTTCCATCCCTGTCCCCTCCTCGTATTCCTGTCTCCTGTCAAACTGCAGACAGACTTCCATCCCTGTCCCCTCCTCGTATTCCTGTCTCCTGTCAAACTGCAGACAGACTTCCATCCCTGTCCCCTCCTCGTATTCCTGTCTCCTGTCAAACTGCAGACAGACTTCCATCCCTGTCCCCTCCTCGTATTCCTGTCTCCTGTCAAAATGCAGACAGACTTCCATCCCTGTCCCCTCCTCGTATTCCTGTCTCCTGTCAAACTGCAGACAGACTTCCATCCCTGTCCCTCCTCGTATTCCTGTCTCCTGTCAAACTGCAGACAGACTTCCATCCCTGTCCCCTCCTCGTATTCCTGTCTCCTGTCAAACTGCAGACAGACTTCCATCCCTGTCCCCTCCTCGTATTCCTGTCTCCTGTCAACCTGCAGACAGACTTCCATCCCTGTCTCCTCCTCGTATTCCTGTCTCCTTTCAAACTGCAGACAGACTTCCATCCCTGTCCCCTCCTCGTATTCCTGTCTCCTGTCAAACTGCAGACAGACTTCCATCCCTGTCCCCTCCTAGTATTCCTGTCTCCTGTCAAACTGCAGACAGACTTCCATCCCTGTCCCCTCCTCGTATTCCTGTCTCCTGTCAAACTGCAGACAGACTTCCATCCCTGTCCCCTCCTCGTATTCCTGTCACCTGTCAAACTGCAGACAGACTTCCATCCCTGTCCCCTCCTCGTATTCCTGTCTCCTGTCAAACTGCAGACAGACTTCCATCCCTGTCCCCTCCTCGTATTCCTGTCTCCTGTCAAACTGCAGACAGACTTCCATCCCTGTCCCCTCGTATTCCTGTCTCCTGTCAAACTGCAGACAGACTTCCATCCCTGTCCCCTCCTCGTATTCCTGTCTCCTGTCAAACTGCAGACAGACTTCCATCCCTGTCCCCTCCTCGTATTCCTGTCTCCTGTCAAACTGCAGACAGACTTCCATCCCTGTCCCCTCCTAGTATTCCTGTCTCCTGTCAAACTGCAGACAGACTTCCATCCCTGTCCCCTCGTATTCCTGTCTCCTGTCAAACTGCAGACAGACTTCCATCCCTGTCTCCTCCTCGTATTCCTGTCTCCTGTCAAACTGCAGACAGACTTCCATCCCTGTCCCCTCCTCGTATTCCTGTCTCCTGTCAAACTGCAGACAGACTTCCATCCCTGTCCCCTCCTCGTATTCCTGTCTCCTGTCAAACTGCAGACAGACTTCCATCCCTGTCCCCTCCTAGTATTCCTGTCTCCTTTCAAACTGCAGACAGACTTCCATCCCTGTCCCCCCCTCGTATTCCTGTCTCCTGTCAAACTGCAGACAGACTTCCATCCCTGTCCCCTCCTAGTATTCCTGTCTCCTGTCAAACTGCAGACAGACTTCCATCCCTGTCTCCTCCTCGTATTCCTGTCTCCTGTCAAACTGCAGACAGACTTCCATCCCTGTCCCCTCCTCGTATTCCTGTCTCCTTTCAAACTGCAGACAGACTTCCATCCCTGTCTCCTCCTCGTATTCCTGTCTCCTGTCAAACTGCAGACAGACTTCCATCCCTGTCCCCAGACAGACGGATGCCACTGCATCGAAATGTCACGGGTGTCGTAGGGATTGGACCAAAACGCAGCGGGAACGTGTAAACTCATCTTATTTTATTAAAGAAGAAAAACAAAAGAAACATGTATACAAAACCAACAAACGACACTAAACAGTCCTGTCAGGTGCACGAACACAAACAGGAAATAACTACCCATAAAATCCCATAGAAAAAAACCACCCCTCTTAAATAGGACCTTCAATTAGAAGCAACTAGGAGCAGCTGCTTCCAATTGAAGGTCAACCCAATAAACACCACATAGAAATAGACATACTAGAACTAACGTAGAAATAGACTAACAAGAACATAGCCCAACAAACCCCGAAACACCCTAAACAAACACCCCCTGCCACGTCCTGACCAAACTACAATAACAATTAACCCCTATACTGGTCAGGACGTGGCACGAAACCTCCATCCAATATGCCAAAGTGCAAAAACGAGCAAACAGTCACAATAATAAAGTACAAACAAATAAACATACATCGTGAATATAAAAAACGGAATAAACGCACACCCAGAAATAGCGTGTCAAAAATGACACGTAACAGGAAACAATCACACAAAGACATGAGGGGGGAACAGAGGAATAAATACATGTGGTGTGATTGGGGGAATGAAAACCAGGTGTGTAGAAAACAAAGACAAAACCAATGGATCAATGAAAAATGGATCGGCGATGGCTAGAAAGCCGCCCGAACAAGGAGAGAGACCGACTTCGGCGGAAGTCGTGACATTTATGAATTTCCATTTGGCTTTTAATGATTTTCTTTCTTTTGGCTTGTCAAAGTCAGATGATGTCTTGACAGGGGACCTTTTCTTATCTACTGCTGGTAGTTCATACGTATTGTTTGGGTGGGTACATTCCTGGCTAAAAATACCAGCAACTAAAGCAACCAACAATGCTGTCCTATATATTACATAGAGAATTAGGAATGATCTGATATAATGCTCTGTCTGGCACCAAACAGCATGTGAAACTCTCCTCTCCTGTCCTCTCCTCTTCTCCTCTTCCATGGCCCTTCCCAGTTCTATTCCTTCACACTGCTCCTCATCTCTCCATCCCTCCATCTCTCCATCCATTCTTCCATCCTCCCATCTCTCCACCTGTCCCCTTGGGAAATGGTACCTACTGCAGCTTTCATGCTCTCTATGCCTCCTTTTCTTCCATTGTTCTTGCATGTGAATCCCTCCCTCCATCTCTCCATCTCTCATATCTCATCTCTCCATCTCTCCATTTCTCCATCTCTCCCTCCCTCCATCTCTCCATCTTTCCCTCCCTCCCTCCCTCCCGCCCTCCCTCCCTCCCTCCATCTCTCCATCCCTCTCTCCATCTCTCCCTTCCTCCATCTCTCCATCTCTCCCTACATCTCTCCCTCCATCTCTCTGTCCCTCCCTCCATCTCTCTGTCCCTCCCTCCATCTCTCCCTCCCTCCATCTCTCCATCCATCCCTCCATCCGTCCCTCCCTCCATCCCCCCATCCCTCTCTCCATCCCTCTCTCCATCCCTCTCTCTCCCTCTCTCCCTCCATCCCTCTCTCCATCCCTCTCTCCATCCCTCATGTAGCTGTGATGATAACCTGATGATAACATCAATATTCAGAATTAGCTGAAAATGCTGCTGTCACATGTACATTTTAATCACATTCTTCCTGCATTATAAGACAATAGCCTTAAATTTGCTTACAAATTCTACTCCAATCTATCCCTTTGTGATACCCTAAAAATATTTTTGGGGATCTTTTGAATAATATGGATCTCTGGATCGTACGCATACCACCTCACTAAACTAGGTTCTCAGAATTTAGCTCTGTCGTATTCACATTCTCCCTGCATTACAAGACAATAGCCTTAAATTTTGCATACAGGTTCTACTCCAATCTATTCTATGTTTGACTACTCGATGTGTGCTGCAACGCTACAGTAGAGGAAAGAGGCTTAGTCCCTATTCCTCAATTAGAGAGGGATTATAATCTGGCGGTGATCAGACCGTAACTAGCTCTTCTGTTCGAAGACAAAAAGCCTCATCGTCTCCACCGTGAAATAATAATGCCCAGCGTTGTCATTCACACCGACGTGGTTATCTGTTGATATAACAAATTCTACTCCCACTGTAGTAGTGCCAGCTGTCTTCACTCTAAACATGAGATCAGCATGATGTACAGGACGTAGAGAATGTAGCGTTTCCTGTAGAGAATAGTGTATCATAGAGATATGATTACTGCTTGTGCGGATCACTCTGTTGATGCTTCAGCGTACCTGATTTATCTAGCTTCTGATTTATCTAGCTTCTGATTTATCTAGCTTCTGGTTTATCTAGCTTCTGATTTATTTAGCTTCTGATTTATCTAGCTTCAGCGTACCTGATTTATCTAGCTTCTGATTTATCTAGCTTCAGCGTACCTGATTTATCTAGCTTCAGCGTACCTGATTTATCTAGCTTCTGATTTATCTAGCTTCAGCGTACCTGATTTATCTATCTTCAGCTTACCTGATTTATCTAGCTTCTGATTTATCTAGCTTCTGATTTATCTAGCTTCTGATTTATCTAGCTTCTGATTTATCTAGCTTCTGTATTAATGGAAACCTTGTTGACTGGAATGGGATCAGAACACGTCTATGATCGTTTAATGTTCTCATGATAAGAACGACGACGATGATGATGATGATGATGATGATGAGCATCAAACATATTTTAAACTGTAAGAGTGTAGTGTGGCCTGTTCTTCCACAATATGCTGTTTATTTGTGTGTGTGTGTGTGTGTGTGTGTGTGTGTGTGTGTGTGTGTGTGTGAGAGACACAGAGTGTGTGTGTGTGTGAGAGAGGCTGTGTGAGAGACTGTGTGTGTGTGAGAGAGAGAGACAGAGTGTGTGTGTGTGTGAGAGAGGCTGTGTGAGAGACTGTGTGTGTGTGTGTGTGTGTGAGAGACTGTGAGAGAGACTGTGAGAGAGACTGTGAGAGAGACTGTGTGAGAGACTGTGTGAGAGACAGTGTGTGTGTGTGTGTGTGTGAGAGAGAGAGACAGAGTGTGTGTGTGTGTGAGAGAGAGAGACAGAGTGTGTGTGTGTGAGAGAGAGAGAGAGAGACAGAGTGTGTGTGAGAGAGAGAGAGACAGAGTGTGTGTGTGTGTGTGAGACAGAGAGAGACAGAGCGTGTGTGTGTGTGAGAGAGAGACAGTGTGTGTGTGTGTGAGAGAGAGAGACAGAGCGTGTGTGTGTGAGAGAGAGAGAGACAGAGTGTGTGTGAGAGAGACAGAGTGTGTGTGTGTGAGAGAGAGAGAGACAGATTGTGTGTGTGTGTGAGAGAGAGAGACAGAGTGTGTGTGTGTGAGAGAGAGAGAGACAGAGTGTGTGTGTGAGAGAGAGAGAGAGACAGAGTGTGTGTGTGTGTGAGAGAGAGAGAGACAGTGTGTGTATGCATGGAACACGCGGCACCAGAATATGCTGTTTGTGTGTGTTTGCCAGGACCTCATCAATTCAACACTGTAATTAAAGGTCCACTCTGTGATCTGGCATTAACGATCAATCTGTGGTCTGTCATTAAGGATTTAGGTTCATAAGGGATTACGTTGAGGTGGAGGAATGCTTGAATTTATTAAATCCCCTTAGGGTTCACTGAGATGGGAAAAATATTATATAGTTGGCCTACTTATACCCCTGATATGAATAAGACGATATTATTTAGGGTGGCAATAGTATATGCATTGATTGAAGCTCAATGTTCAATTAAAATGTCCCTACCACCATATCTAAGCCAATATGATACCAATGACATTTCGTAAATCAACTCTGTCCCACAGTTGACAGTGCATGTCAGAGCAAAAACCAAGCCATGAGATTAAAGGAATTGTCCGTAGAGCTCAGAGACAGGATTGTGTCGAGGCACAGATCTGGGGAAGGGTACCAAAACATTTCTGCAGCATTGAAGGTCCCCAAGAACACAGTGGCCTCCATCATTCTTAAATGGAAGAAGTTTGGAACCACCAAGACTCTTCTTAGAGCTGGCCGTCCGGCCAAACTGAGCAATCGGGGGAGAAGGGCCTTGGTCAGCGAGGTGACCAAGAACCTGATGGTCACTCTGACAGAGCTCCAGAGTTCCTCTGTAGAGAAGGGAGAAACTTCCAGAAGGATAGCCATCTCTGCAGCACTCCACCAATCAGGCCTTTATGGTAGAGTGGCCAGATGGAAGCTGCTCCTCAGTAAAAGGCACATGACAGCCCACTTGCAGTTTGCCAAAAGGCACCTAAAGGACTCAGACCATGAGAAACAAGATTATCTGGTCTGATGAAACCAAGATTGAACTCTTTGGCCTGAATGCCAAGTGTCATCTCTGGAGGAAATCTGGCACCATCCCTACGGTGAAGCATGGTGGTGGCAGCATCATGCTGTGGGGATGTTTTTCAGCGGCAGGGACTGGGAGACTAGTCAGGATCGAGGGAAAGATGAACAGAGCAAAGTACAGAGAGATTCTTGATTAAAACATGTTCCAGGGCTCTCAGCATCTCAGACTGAGGCGAAGGTTCACCTTCCAACAGGACTTCAACACTAAGCACACAGCCAAGACAATGCAGGAGTGGCTTCGGGACAAGTCTCTGAATGTTCTTGAGTGGTCCAGCCAGAGCCCAGACTTGAACCCCATCTAACATCTCTGGAGAGACCTGAAAATAGCTGTGCAGCAACGCTCCCCGTCAAACCTGACAGAGCTTGAGAGGATCTGCAGAGAAGAATGGGAGAAACTCCCTGAATACAGGTGTGCCAAGCTTGTAGCGTCATACCCAAGAAGACTTGAGTCTGTAAGTATTGATTAAAGAGTCTGAATACTTATTTAAATGTGACATTTCTGTTTTTTGTTGTTTATGGGGTATTGTTTGTAGATTGATGAGGGAAAAAATCATGTTGATACATTTTTGAATATGGCTGTAGCATAACAAAATGTGGAAAAAGTTAAGGGGTCTGAATTTTTTTCACAACTGCCATCAGTTTGGCGCCAAAACGTTTACAACAAATACATATTGACATAGTAAAATAATTATGTGTGTAAAACAAAAGTTATTTCATGCTGAAGCCCTCACATAAAACACCAATGGTATTCCCTAATTTTATGGTTTATATTTAGGATAATGTTTTTACAGCTTTGATGTCATTTTTTGTATTTTAAAATCATTAAAAAAAATTATTTCATATATGTAACATCTCATAAGGCCACAGAGGGCCAGAGATAATACAGAGGTCTGTGATAATCTGAAAGACCCAAAAAGGCAACTAGATGTCTTGTGATAGATTACATAAAATCCATAAAGGTACCAAAATGCTTGTAGTTTACTGGTAGAAAGTTTCCAATAATATACCCTCTCTTTGCAACCTTACTCAACAGTATCATGAAAATGTAAAAACTCAACAAAAGTGATTTAGCTTCCTGTCAATTATGAACATAGGTTAGGTAAGTGTATAGTTTAGTTTTCAATTGTCAATACAGGAAGTGCTTGGTAAACATTTTCAATATGGTGAAGGTTGAATGACACAACCAAGTTAATATAAAAGGTAGAAAATATAAAGGTAGAAAATAATGAAGGTGTCAAGCGCCCACCGGTCTGTTAACGACCAGATAAAGATAAAGCATTGTACATAGCTACACTATATGCGTTATCATGAAAATAAAAAGCTCAACGGGGAAATATTTAGCTATCTGTCTATATATGTTTTAGTCATTTAGCAGACGCTCTTATCCAGAGCGACTTACAAGAGTATTTAGGGTTAAGTGCCTTGCTCAAGAGCACATTGACAGATTTTTCACCTAGTCTGCTCTGGGATACGAACCAATAACCTTTTGGATGTTGGCCCAACGCTCTTAAACGCTAGGCTACTAGTTGGAACTACAGTAACACCGCCCTTATCAGCCTGCTGTTATAGTAGAACTACAGTAACACCGCCCTTATCAGCCTGCTGTTATAGAACTACAGTAACACCGCCCTTATCAGCCTGATGTTATAGTAGAACTACAGTAACACCGCCCTTATCAGCCTGCTGTTATAGTAGAACTACAGTAACACCGCCCTTATCAGCCTGCTGTTATAGTGGAACTACAGTAACACCGCCCTTATCAGCCTGCTGTTATAGTAGAACTACAGTAACGCCGCCCTTATCAGCCTGCTGTTATAGTGGAACTACAGTAACACCGCCCTTATCAGCCTGCTGTTATAGAACTACAGTAACACCGCCCTTATCAGCCTGCTGTTATAGTAGAACTACAGTAACACCGCCCTTATCAGCCTGCTGTTATAGTAGAACTACAGTAACACCGCCCTTATCAGCCTGATGTTATAGTGGAACTACAGTAACACCGCCCTTATCAGCCTGATGTTATAGTAGAACTACAGTAACACCGCCCTTATCAGCCTGCTGTTATAGTAGAACTACAGAAACACCGCCCTTATCAGCCTGCTGTTATAGTAGAACTACAGTAACACCGCCCTTATCAGCCTGCTGTTATAGAACTACAGTAACACCGCCCTTATCAGCCTGCTGTTATAGTGGAACTACAGTAACACCGCCCTTATCAGCCTGCTGTTATAGTGGAACTACAGTAACACCGCCCTTATCAGCCTGCTGTTATAGTAGAACTACAGTAACACCGCCCTTATCAGCCTGCTGTTATAGTAGAACTACAGTAACACCGCCCTTATCAGCCTGATGTTATAGAACTACAGTAACACCGCACTTATCAGCCTGATGTTATAGAACTACAGTAACACCGCCCTTTATCAGCCTGATGTTATAGAACTACAGTAACACCGCCCTTATCAGCCTGATGTTATAGAACTACAGTAACACCGCCCTTATCAGCCTGCTGTTATAGTGGAACTACAGTAACACCGCCCTTATCAGCCTGCTGTTATAGTAGAACTACAGTAACACCGCCCTTATCAGCCTGCTGTTATAGTAGAACTACAGTAACACCGCCCTTATCAGCCTGCTGTTATAGAACTACAGTAACACCGCCCTTATCAGCCTGCTGTTATAGTAGAACTACAGAAACACCGCCCTTATCAGCCTGCTGTTATAGTGGAACTACAGTAACACCGCCCTTATCAGCCTGCTGTTATAGTAGAACTACAGTAACACCGCCCTTATCAGCCTGCTGTTATAGTAGAACTACAGTAACACCGCCCTTATCAGCCTGCTGTTATAGTAGAACTACAGTAACACCGCCCTTATCAGCCTGCTGTTATAGTGGAACTACAGAAACACCGCCCTTATCAGCCTGCTGTTATAGTAGAACTACAGTAACACCGGCCTTATCAGCCTGCTGTTTTAGTGGAACTACAGTAACACCGCCCTTATCAGCCTGCTGTTATAGTAGAACTACAGTAACATCGCCCTTATCAGCCTGATGTTATAGTGGAACTACAGTAACACCGCCCTTATCAGCCTGCTGTTATAGTAGAACTACAGTAACACCGCCCTTATCAGCCTGATGTTATAGAACTACAGTAACACCGCACTTATCAGCCTGATGTTATAGAACTACAGTAACACCGCCCTTATCAGCCTGCTGTTATAGAACTACAGTAACACCGCCCTTATCAGCCTGCTGTTATAGAACTACAGTAACACCGCCCTTATCAGCCTGCTGTTATAGTGGAACTACAGTAACACCGCCCTTATCAGCCTGCAGTTATAGTAGAACTACAGTAACACCGCCCTTATCAGCCTGCTGTTATAGTAGAACTACAGTAACACCGCCCTTATCAGCCTGCTGTTATAGTGGAACTACAGTAATACCGCCCTTATCAGCCTGCTGTTATAGTAGAACTACAGTAACACCGCCCTTATCAGCCTGCTGTTATAGTAGAACTACAGTAACACCGCCCTTATCAGCCTGCTGTTATAGTAGAACTACAGTAACACCGCCCTTATCAGCCTGCTGTTATAGTAGAACTACAGTAACACCGCCCTTATCAGCCTGATGTTATAGTGGAACTACAGTAACACCGCCCTTATCAGCCTGCTGTTATAGTGGAACTACAGAAACACCGCCCTTATCAGCCTGCTGTTATAGAACTACAGTAACACCGCCCTTATCAGCCTGATGTTATAGTAGAACTACAGTAACACCGCCCTTATCAGCCTGATGTTATAGTAGAACTACAGTAACACCGCCCTTATCAGCCTGCTGTTATAGTGGAACTACAGTAACACCGCCCTTATCAGCCTGCTGTTATAGTAGAACTACAGTAACACCGCCCTTATCAGCCTGATGTTATAGAACTACAGTAACACCGCCCTTATCAGCCTGCTGTTATAGTGGAACTACAGTAACACCGCCCTTATCAGCCTGCTGTTATAGTAGAACTACAGTAACACCGCCCTTATCAGCCTGCTGTTATAGTAGAACTACAGTAACACCGCCCTTATCAGCCTGATGTTATAGAACTACAGTAACACCGCCCTTATCAGCCTGCTGTTATAGTGGAACTACAGTAACACCGCCCTTATCAGCCTGCTGTTATAGTAGAACTACAGTAACACCGCCCTTATCAGCCTGCTGTTATAGTAGAACTACAGTAACACAGCCCTTATCAGCCAGGATGAATTTGATTGCAATATTATTTACATTTACATTTACATTTTAGTCATTTAGCAGACGCTCTTATCCAGAGCGACTTACAGTAGTGAATTCATACAATTTCATACTTTTTTTTTTCTGTGCTGTGTATTTGATAGTGGCAGCTAAATGGAGACCCTGGACCCAGACCTTTTGTGAAGCACTTCATCTCCCATCGTTCAGCAGACAAAGAGCTTTGGAAATGAACAGTTTTCAAGGTTGTTTTGATTGTATGCCGGTAAAGAATTTGATGTTAAGAGACACAGTGATGCAGCTGCGGATTTATACACACACACACACACACACACACACACACACACACACACACACACACACACACACACACACACACACACACACACACACACACACACACACTGAGCTGAACTGTAGCCTACAGGTGGAGAATGCCGTTGTGTGGATAGTGAATGCACAACGATTCAATGGAGTCTTGATAAGCTAGTAGAGTGGGTAGTCAGACAGATACAGTAGATATGATAAAGAGAGATATATTGATAGAGAGACACAGTAGATCGATAGAGATACAGTAGATATGATAGAGACACAGTATATCGATAGAGAGAGATATACAGTAGATCGATAGAGATACGATAGATATGATAGAGACACAGTAGATCGATAGAGAGACACAGTAGATATGATAGAGACACAGTAGATCGATAGAGAGAAATACAGTAGATTGATAGAGAGACACAGTAGATATGATAGAGAAAGATACAGTAGATCGATAGAGAGCGATACAGTAGATATGGTGGATACAGTAGGTAGATACAGTAGATATGATAGAGACACAGTATATCGATAGAGAGAGATATACAGTAGATCGATAGAGATACGATAGATATGATAGAGACACAGTAGATCGATAGAGAGACACAGTAGATATGATAGAGACACAGTAGATCGATAGAGAGAGATACAGTAGATTGATAGAGAGACACAGTAGATATGATAGAGAAAGATACAGTAGATCGATAGAGAGCGATACAGTAGATATGGTGGATACAGTAGGTAGATACAGTAGGTAGATAGAGTTGAAGTCGGACATTTAAATACACCTTAATACATTTAAACTCAGTATTTCACAATTCCTGACATTTAATCCTCATAAAAATTGGCTGTTTTAGGTCAGTTGGGATCACCACTTTATTTTAAGAATGTGAAATGTCAGAATAATAGTAGAGATAATGATTTATTTCAGCTTTTATTTCTTTCATCACATTCCCAGTGGGTCAGAAGTTTACATACACTCAATTAGTATTTGGTAGTATTGCCTTGAAATTGTTTAACTTGGGTCAAACGTTTCAGGTAGCCTTCCACAAGCTTTCCACAATAAATTGGGTGAA
>NC_042977.1:48446440-48471498 GCF_901001165.1 Salmo trutta
TAGATAGGTACCGTAGGTGGATAGAGAGATACAGTAGATAGATAGGTACAGTAGATAGGTACAGTCGGTAGATAGAGATGCAGTAGGTGGATAGAGAGATGCAGTAGGTGGATACAGTAGGTATATAGAGAGATACAGTATGTATATAGAGAGATACAGTAGGTAGGTAGATACAGTAGGTAGATAGATAGATAGATAGATAGATAGATAGATAGATAGATAGATAGATAGATAGATAGATAGATAGATAGATAGATAGATAGATAGATAGATAGATAGGTACCTTTAGATATATACAGTAGGTGGATAGAGAGATACAGTAGATAGGTACATTTAGATAGATAGATAGATAGATAGATAGATAGATAGATAGATAGGTACCTTTAAATAGATACAGTAGGTGGATAGAGATACAGTAGATATATACAGTAGAGAGAGAGATATAGATACAGTAGAGAGATATAGATAGATAGATAGATAGATAGATAGATAGATAGATAGATAGATAGATAGATAGATAGATAGATAGGTACCTTTAAATAGATACAGTAGGTGGATAGAGATACAGTAGAGAGAGGTACAGTAGAGAGATAGAGATACAGTAGATAGGATAGATACAGTAGATAGGATAGATGCAGTAGATAGGATAGATGCAGTAGATAGATGCAGTAGATACGATAGATGCAGTAGAGAGAGAGATATATAGATACAGTAGAGAGATAGATACAGTAGAGAGAGAGATATAGATACAGTAGAGAGATAGATATAGATACAGTAGAGAGATAGATATAGATACAGTAGAGATATAGATACAGTAGAGAGATAGATATATAGATACAGTAGAGAGATATATACAGTAGAGAGATAGATATAGATACAGTAGAGAGAGATATACAGTAGAGAGATACAGTAGAGAGATAGATATAGATACAGTAGAGAGATAGATACAATAGAGGTAGAGAGAGATATATACAGTGGAGAGAGAGATACAGTAGAGAGATAGAGATACAGTAGAGAGAGATACAGTAGAGAGAGAGATACAGTAGAGATATAGTAGAGAGATAGATAGATACAGTAGAGAGATATATAGATACAGTAGAGAGAGAGAGATACAGTAGAGAGAGAGAGATACAGTAGAGAGATACAGTAGAGAGAGATACAGTAGAGATATAGTAGAGAGATAGATAGATACAGTAGAGAGATATATAGATACAGTAGAGAGAGAAAGATACAGTAGAGAGATACAGTAGAGAGAGAAATATACAGTAGAAATATACAGTGGAGAGAGAGAGAGATAGATACAGTAGAGAGATAGAGAGATACAGTAGAGAGATAGAGAGAGGTAGAGATATAGAGAGATACAGTAGAGAGACACAGTAGAGAGATAGAGAGATACAGTAGAGAGATTAGATGAGTTTATTAGTTACATGCACAGGGGTGCAATGTAACCGCAGGGTGCAGTGTTGTTATTATGCTCTGAGCTCCAACAGTACAGGTTCAAATTAAGATATGTGAATGAGACAATAATAATAATATACACATTTACAATGATAACAACTGTAGCCATGATAAATGTCCATTGGGAGAGGGGGCAGGGTACGTGTAAGTGGAGTGGGGTTGTAGAATGCCATAATCGTCATTATTTCACCACCATTTCAATACAAATACAGATAGCCTGAGAGCTAGTCTAAATAATTGTCTTCTACTTCCTCTGTTGGGTATCAGTCTTTTGATCCGTGCAGGGCTACTTCCTAATTCCACACACACACACACACACACACACACACACACACACACACACACACACACACACACACACACACACACACACACACACACACACACACACACACCCCGCTTCCGACTAACACACCCACACACTGTTCCCTGCGTGTGAGTGGTGTTAATAAAGACATCTCTGTCCCTGTGTCACCAGCTGTGTGTGTGTGTGTGTGTGTGTGTGTGTGTGTGTGTGTGTGTGTGTGTGTCTATCACCAACAGTGTTAGGTTTAGAGCTTTCGCCTCAGAGCAGCTAAATTAGACCGATCCTGCTGAGTAGAGGGGTTTTGAAGTTCCCTGTAAGATGTTTTAGCAGAAACACCTCCACACAAACACAAACACAACCCATCCCTGACTATACACCCATACACGATGCCCACAGTCATTTTTTAATTCAAACATGAGATTTAGAAGATCACTCAGATTTGAGATGTTCTGTATAAACAGGGATCATCAGTTAGATTCAGTGTTGTTGTCTAGGGATCATCAGTTAGATTCAGTGTTGTTGTCCAGGGATCATCAGTTAGATTCAGTGTTGTTGTCCAGGGATCATCAGTTAGATTCAGTGTTGTTGTCCAGGGATCATCAGTTAGATTCAGGGTTGTTGTCGTCCAGGGATCATCAGTTAGATTCAGGGTTGTTGTCCAGGGATCATCAGTTAGATTCAGGGTTGTTGTCGTCCAGGGATCATCAGTTAGATTCAGTGTTGTCGTCCAGGGATCATCAGTTAGATTCAGTGTTGTTGTCCAGGGATCATCAGTTAGATTCAGTGTTGTCGTCCAGGGATCATCAGTTAGATTCAGGGTTGTTGTCGTCCAGGGATCATCAGTTAGATTCAGGGTTGTTGTCGTCCAGGGATCATCAGTTAGATTCAGGGTTGTTGTCGTCCAGGGATCATCAGTTAGATTCAGGGTTGTTGTCGTCCAGGGATCATCAACCTGATTCAGATGACTGTAGTCAATCCACTAATTACAGTTTCCATCGCAGATATATACAATGACCTCAACTCTCTGAAAACGTACTGAATCATTTAGTCTGGATTGTCCTCGTCATAGCTTATGCAGTGTAGGTATATGTCCAACTCCATGGTCTGCTAGTTCACTTTAGAAACATAGTGAGAGTGCTGCATCCAGTCACATGCAGACACATTCATGATTTATATTGTTTTGGAACAACCATGAGGGAACAATAGCATCATTTTCCTGGAATAGTGGAGAGGACTCCCAAATGAGGTCCTATTCCCTATATAGTGCACTACTTTAGACCAGAGTCCTAGTGGACCCTATTCCCTATATAGTGCACTACTTTAGACCAGAGTCCTAGTGGACCCTATTCCCTATATAGTGCACTACTTTAGACCAGAGTCCTAGTGGACTCTATTCCCTATATAGTGCACTACTTTAGACCAGAGGCCTAGTGGACCCTATTCCCTACATAGTGCACTACCGTTTGACCAGAGCCCTATGGGACCCTGTTCCCTATTTAGTGCCCTACTTGTCATGTAGTGCACTATAACCCCCAGTCTAGTCCAAGGCTAGCTATTTACCTACAAGTACACTCAGACAATTTGATAAATGCTGAAAACTCACATTCATCAACAGACTCGCACACACTCTCGCCGTAAACACCTATCGTCTAAAGCTCATTCGACGCTGGCTATTATGAAGCCATCTATTATAGCTGTCCTCCTCTTACAAATGAGAAGAGAAGGACATAACTATCAGTCTTCATGTAACACCCAGAGAGGTGCATAGCAGCACACCATGTACGGCCCTGCAATGGACCTTTATCAGACTAAGCAACCGAGCTTCCCTGATCACCTACAAACAAGTGTGTTTTGTGGTAGAGAATGTAGAGACATTTTTTTTTTGAGGGCCACGTATGAATGAAGCCATTGGAGCCTTGTGGTTCTGTAGTATCATGTCTTCTGTCTCCTGAAGAAACCATTACACCAGCAGATAAGAAAGAAACTCAATTTACTGGACCCCCTGAAGAAAGAGAACATTGATACAGTTTTCAATCCTCAAATGGAGGTTCCCTAAATGTTCCTCTCTGCAATTTCAAATGCTATAAAGCATGGATAAACCTTGTCTCTGTCCCTGTTCTGATATAAAACAATGAGACAAAGGTTCAAGCCCAAATGGCACACTGTTCACTCATATGGGCCCTGGTCAAAAGCAATGGCACACTGTTCACTCATATGGGCCCTGGTCAAAAGCAATGGCACACTGTTCACTCATATGGGCCCTGGTCAAAAGCAATGGCACACTGTTCACTCATATGGGCCCTGGTCAAAAGCAATGGCACACTGTTCACTCATATGGGCCCTGGTCAAAAGCAATGGCACACTGTTCACTCATATGGGCCCTGGTCAAAAGCAATGGCACACTGTTCACTCATATGGGCCCTGGTCAAAAGCAATGGCACACTGTTCACTCATATGGGCCCTGGTCAAAAGCAATGGCACACTGTTCACTCATATGGGCCCTGGTCAAAAGCAATGACACACTGTTCACTCATATGGGCCCTGGTCAAAAGCAATGGCACACTGTTCACTCATATGGGCCCTGGTCAAAAGCAATGGCACACTGTTCACTCATATGGGCCCTGGTCAAAAGCAATGGCACACTGTTCACTCATATGGGCCCTGGTCAAAAGCAATGGCACACTGTTCACTCATATAGGCCCTGGTCAAAAGCAATGGCACACTGTTCACTCATATGGGCCCTGGTCAAAAGCAATGGCACACTGTTCACTTATATGGGCCCTGGTCAAAATCAGTGCACTGTAAGGAATAGGGTGCCATTTGGAACACAGACCCAGACTAGGGCAGCCGAACATTTAGTCCCTCGTTCTGCAGATGAAAGACAGAGAGAGAGAGAACAAAAGATTTGTCAGTCAGCTTCTAGGGACGGTAGCAGCACTTCAACTATTGGCCTCGGCGTCGTCTTGCATCAGGCTTCTGAGCTAAATGTCTGTTTCCAGGTAGAGGCCTGGTGGGGACCTGGTGGGGACCTGGTGGGGACCTGGTAGGGGCCTGGTGACCTGGTGGAGGCCTGGTAGGGGCCTGGTGACCTGGTAGGGGCCTGGTGACCTGGTGGGGGCCTGGTGACCTGGTGGGGGCCTGGGGACCTGGTAGGGGCCTGGTGACCTGGTGGGGGCCTGGTAGGGGCCTGGTGACCTGGTAGGGGCCTGGTGACCTGGTGGGGGCCTGGTGACCTGGTAGGGGCCTGGTGGTGGCCTGGTGGGGGCCTGGTAGGGGCCTGGTAACCTGGTGGGGGCCTGGTAGGGGCCTGGTGACCTGGTGGGGGCCTGGTGACCTGGTGGGGGCCTGGTGACCTGGTGGGGGCCTGGGGACCTGGTAGGTGCCTGGTGACCTGGTGGGGGCCTGGTAGGGGCCTGGTGACCTGGTAGGGGCCTGGTGACCTGGTGGGGGCCTGGTGACCTGGTAGGGACCTGGTGGTGGCCTGGTAGGGGCCTGGTAACCTGGTGGGGGCCTGGTAGGGGCCTGGTGACCTGGTGGGGGCCTGGTGACCTGGTGGGGGCCTGGGGACCTGGTAGGTGCCTGGTGACCTGGTGGGGGCCTGGTGGGGGCCTGGGGACCTGGTAGGGGCCTGGTGACCTGGTGGGGGCCTGGGGACCTGGTGGGGGCCTGGTGGGGACCTGGTAGGGGCCTGGTAACCTGGTGGGGGCCTGGTAGGGGCCTGGTGACCTGGTGGGGGCCTGGTAGGGGCCTGTTGACCTGGTGGGGACCTGGTGGGGACCTGGTGGGGGCCTGGTAGGGGCCTGGTGACCTGGTGGGGGCCTGGTAGGGGCCTGGTGACCTGGTAGGGGCCTGGTGACCTGGTGGGGGCCTGGGGACCTGGTGGGGGCCTGGGGACCTGGTGGGGGCCTGGTGGGGGCCTGGTGACCTGGTAAGGGCCTGGGGGGACCTGGTGGGGGCCTGGTGACCTGGTGGGGGCCTGGGGACCTGGTGGGGACCTGGTGGGGGCCTGGTAGGGGCCTGGTGACCTGGTAGGGGCCTGGTGACCTGGTGGGGGCCTGGGGACCTGGTGGAGACCTGGTGGGGGCCTGGTGACCTGGTAGGGGCCTGGGTACCTGGTGGGGGCCTGGTGACCTGGTAGGGGCCTGGTGGGGACCTGGTGGGGGCCTGGTGACCGGGTAGGGACCTGGTGGGGACCTGGTGGGGACCTGGTAGGGGCCTGGTGGGGACCTGGTGACCTGGTAGGGGCCTGGTGGGGACCTGGTGACCTGGTAGAGGCCTGGTGGGGACCTGATGGGGGCCTGGTAGAGGCCTGGTAGAGGCTTGGTGGGAACCTGGTAGAGGCTTGGTGGGGACCTGGTGGGGACCTGGTAGAGGCCTGGTGGGGACCTGGTAGAGGCTTGGTGGGGACCTGGTAGAGGCTTGGTGGGGACCTGGTAGAGGCTTGGTGGGGACCTGGTAGAGGGTTGGTGGGGACCTGGTAGAGGCTTGGTAGAGGCCTGGTAGAGGCTTGGTGGGAACCTGGTGGGGGCCTGGTGGGGACCTGGTAGAGACTTGGTGGGGACCTGGTAGAGGCTTGGTGGGGACCTGGTAGAGGCCTGGTGGGGACCTGGTAGAGGCTTGGTGGGGACATGGTGCGGGCCTGGTGGGGACCTGGTAGAGTCTTGGTGGGGACCTGGTAGAGTCTTGGTGGGGACCTGGTAGAGGCTTGGTGGGGACCTGGTGGGGACCTGGTAGAGGCTTGGTGGGGACTTGGTGGGGGCCTGGTGGGGACCTGGTAGAGGCTTGGTGGGGACCTGGTAGAGGCTTGGTGGGGACCTGATAGAGGCTTGGTGGGGACCTGGTAGAGGCCTGGTAGAGGCTTGGTGGGGACCTGGTAGAGGCTTGGTGGGGACCTGGTAGAGGCCTGGTGGGGGCCTGGGGGGGCCTGGTGGGGTCATGTAGCTAAATTGAAAAAACAGAGGAGTGATCTAAAACAACGCAGCAGGAGAGTCATCAGCCGGAACACTGTGTCTGTGAGACAGGCTTCTAAATGATGTCCGAAATGGCACCCTATTCCCTTCATAGTGCACTACAGTGCCCTGGTCAAAAGTAGAGCACTAAATAGGGAATAGCATTCCATTTGGGATGCAACCCTTAGTCAAAAGGTCATGCTAAGACAGCCACTGACAAAGTGTTTCTGAACAGTTGGAAGACAGATAGTTAATTATTACACAGATTTCCCCCTCCCGAGTCAGTAGCTATAGCAGTAAATTGTAATGTATGTTCACTACCAAGCTGTTTTCAATTAGTTCTGAATCAGAGAGGGAGAGGGAGGGAGAGAGGGAGAGGGAGGGAGAGAGGGAGAGAGGGAGAGACGGAGAGACGGAGAGACGGAGAGACGGAGAGAGCAAAAACGAGAGAGTGAACAAAGCTCTGCTGAAAGGTTGGGTTAGTTCAAGATGGTTGATCTGGAAGGACAGTTGTGTGTGTGTGTGTGTGTGTGTGTGTGTGTGTGTGTGTGTGTGTGTGTGTGTGTGTGTGAGAGAGAGAGGGAGAGAGACATTAAAGGTCAGGGTGACAAATTACCCCCACGGCTACGAGAGACTAGAAATAAGCATGTCTTTGTTAAGTACAATTCCATTTAGGGGCATAATGCAGAGGCCTTAATTTGACCATGAGCTGCATTGAATTGTAGAATGAGAAGTTGATCAGGCAGGTCAATACTGTATTGCTGCTGGTTAAATAGGACGGAGCAGTTCTATTTGTCCCTGTGTTGATAACTCTACTTTAAATCTATTTCTGGACTGTGTGTGTGTGTGTGTGTGTGTGTGTGTGTGTGTGTGTGTGTGTGTGTGTGTGTGTGTGTGTGTGTGTGTGTGTGTGTGTGTGTGTGTGTGTGTGTGTGTGTTCAGGTATAGAGGTGAGGCTTTGTTAACAATTTGTATAGATGAGTTCAACTGAAGGAACCTAGCTAGCCGATTGGTGATTTCATAGATTTCTGATAATAGGGTAGAGTACAGCTCTAGAATGAGGCTCTATTTCTATGGAGTAGACTACCATGATGAGGCTCTATGGAGTAGACTACCATGATGAGACTCTATTTCTATGGAGTAGACTACCATGATGAGACTCTATTTCTATGGAGTAGACTACCATGATGAGGCTCTATGGAGTAGACTACCATGATGAGGCTCTATGGAGTAGACTACCATGATGAGGCTCTATGGAGTAGACTACCATGATGAGGCTCTATGGGGTAGACTACCATGATGAGGCTCTATGGAGTAGACTACCATGATGAGGCTCTATGGGGTAGACTACCATGATGAGGCTCTATGGGGTAGACTACCATGATGAGGCTCTATGGAGTAGACTACCATGATGAGGCTCTATGGGGTAGACTACCATGATGAGACTCTATGGAGTAGACTACCATGATGAGGCTCTATGGAGTAGACTACCATGATGAGGCTCTATGGGGTAGACTACCATGATGAGGCTCTATGGGGTAGAATACCATGATGAGGCTCTATGGGGTAGAATACCATGATGAGGCTCTATGGGGTAGAATACCATGATGAGGCTCTATGGGGTAGAATACCATGATGAGGCTCTATGGGGTAGAATACCATGATGAGGCTCTATGGAGTAGACTACCATGATGAGGCTCTATGGAGTAGACTACCATGATGAGGCTTTATGGGGTAGAATACCATGATGAGGCTCTATGGGGTAGACTACCATGATGAGGCTCTATGGGGTAGACTACCATGATGAGACTCTATGGAGTAGACTACCATGATGAGGCTCTATGGGGTAGAATACCATGATGAGGCTCTATGGGGTAGACTACCATGATGAGGCTCTATGGGGTAGACTACCATGATGAGGCTCTATGGAGTAGACTACCATGATGAGGCTCTATGGAGTTGCTAACAGTGAAGAGGCGACTCCAGGATGCTGGCCTTCTAGGCAGAGTTCCTCTGTCCAGTGTTTGTGTTCTTTCGCCCATCTTAATCTTTTCTTTTTATTGGCCAGTCTGAGATATGGCTTTTTCTTTTCAACTCTGCCTAGAAGGCCAGCATCCTGGAGTCGCCTCTTCACTGTTGACGTTGAGACTGGTGTTTTGCGGGTACTATTTAATGAAGCTGCCGGTTGAGGACTTGTGAGGCGTCTGTTTCTCAAACTAGACACTCTAATGTACTTGTCTTCTTGCTCAGTTGTGCACCGGGGCCTCCCACTCCTCTTTCTATTCTGGTTAGAGCCATCATCTGTTTAACTGTTGGCCTCTCTACAATCATCCTCTCTACAATCAACCTCTCTACCATCATCCTCTCTACAATCATCCTCTCTACCATCATCCTCTCTACCATCATCCTCTCTACAATCATCCTCTCTACCATCATCCTCTCTACAATCATCCTCTCTACCATCATCCTCTCTACCATCATCCTCTCTACCATCATCCTCTCTACCATCATCCTCTCTACCATCATCCTCTCTACAATCATCCTCTCTACCATCATCCTCTCTACAATCATCCACTCTACCATCATCCTCTCTACCATCATCCTCTCTACAATCATCCTCTCTACAATCATCCTCTCTACAATCATCCTCTCTACCATCATCCTCTCTACCACCAGCTACCATCATCCTCTCTACCATCATCCTCTCTACCATCATCCTCTCTACCATTTCCTGTTTAACTGTTTTCCTTGTGACGTTATTGTTATTATTTTGTCCTAAACAGGAAGCTGGCTAAGAAACGTAAAGAGACTTTGAGCAGCACTCGACAGGAGATGACAGTGATGGTTAACTCTATGGATAAGAGTTATACGGAGCAGGGGACAAACTGTGACGAGGCCTTGTCCTTCATGGACACACACAGCCAAACCCTCAACACCAGGAGTGAGTGTACCCTCACCCTCAATGGCCGTAGCGAGTGTACCCTCGCCGTCAATGGCCGTAGCGAGTGTACCCTCGCCGTCAATGGCAGAAGTAAGTATTCAGGAGTCCAGGTTGCTCTATACATTATATATATATATATATATATATATATATATAGAGAGAGAGAGAGAGAGAGAGAGAGAGAGAGAGAGAGAGAGAGAGAGAGAGAGAGAGAGAGAGAGAGAGAGAGAGAGAGAGAGAGAGAGAGAGAGAGAGAGAGAGAGAGAGAGAATATTATGTTTACAAAAGTGAATTTGGTTTTCCTTATATAAAGTCATTGTAAATGAGTGCATGCAATTTTAGCCATGGCCTCACTGTCTATTCTGAAAATCGTTACTAAATAGTCTGGTAATGATAGCTGTCTGGACTTCTCTCCTTTCTAGTGGTCGCTGGTCAACACATGCAGCCACTTCCCAGCCCTCTTAATCTAATTGACTTAATGCCCATGAAACTGACTTCAGTACAAGCTACTAAACCTAAAACTCCACACAGTTAATAACAACACATAACCTAAATAACATACAACCCTACAGCACCTACGTCTCTGATTAGATCTAACAGCTCAGTCTGTAGGTAGCTTCTCTCCAGCCCCCTGATAATCTAATGTAGATATATCTAATGTAGACCTGTCTAATGTAGGACAATTTAATGTAGGCCTGTCTAATGTAGGCCTGTCTAATGTAGGGCTATCTAATGTAGATATATCTAATGTAGATATATCTAATGTAGACCTGTCTAATGTAGACCTGTCTAATGTAGGACAATTTAATGTAGGCCTGTCTAATGTAGATATATCTAATGTAAATATATCTAATGTAGATATATCTAATGTAGACCTGTCTAATGTAGACCTGTCTTATGTAGGGCTATCTAATGTAGACCTATCTGATGTTGGGCTATCTAATGTAGGCCTATCTAATGTAGGCCTATCTAATGTAGGCATATCTAATGTAGATATATCTAATGTAGACCAATCTAATGTAGATATATCTAATGTAGATATATCTAATGTAGATATATCTAATGTAGACCAGTCTAATGTAGATATATCTAATGTAGATATATCTAATGTAGACCTGTCCAATGTAGACCTGTCTAATGTAGGACAATTTAATGTAGGCCTGTCTAATGTAGGACAATTTAATGTAGATATATCTAATGTAGACCAATCTAATGTAGATATATCTAATGTAGATATATCTAATGTAGACCAATCTAATGTAGATATATCTAATGTAGACCTGTCTAATGTAGGACAATTTAATGTAGGCCTGTCTAATGTAGGCCTGTCTAATGTAGGGCTATCTAATGTAGATATATCTAATGTAGATATATCTAATGTAGACCTGTCTAATGTAGACCTGTCTAATGTAGGACAATTTAATGTAGGCCTGTCTAATGTAGATATATCTAATGTAAATATATCTAATGTAGATATATCTAATGTAGACCTGTCTAATGTAGACCTGTCTTATGTAGGGCTATCTAATGTAGACCTATCTGATGTTGGGCTATCTAATGTAGGCCTATCTAATGTAGGCCTATCTAATGTAGGCATATCTAATGTAGATATATCTAATGTAGACCAATCTAATGTAGATATATCTAATGTAGATATATCTAATGTAGATATATCTAATGTAGACCAGTCTAATGTAGATATATCTAATGTAGATATATCTAATGTAGACCTGTCCAATGTAGACCTGTCTAATGTAGGACAATTTAATGTAGGCCTGTCTAATGTAGGACAATTTAATGTAGATATATCTAATGTAGACCAATCTAATGTAGATATATCTAATGTAGATATATCTAATGTAGACCAATCTAATGTAGATATATCTAATGTAGATATATCTAATGTAGACAAGTCTAATGTAGATGTATCTAATGTAGACCTGTCTAATGCCCATTAACTTGGTTTCAGTACAGTATGTACTGCAGCAACAGCAACCTCACACACCTGAGTTTCTTATTAACTTCTAACACGCTACAATCCTTACGTTGATGTTGACTTCAGTACAATAAGTACAGCTACATGGGTAGCTAATAACAGCATCTTAGCTTGACATCTAACCCTAAATCCCAATAACAACACCCAACCTAAACCTAAAGACCCTACCTTACCTTAGTGTCTGGGTAGATGTGGTGCAGCTGGGGATAGGCCTCAGAGATTACATCTTCCTCCTCCTCCTCCTCCTCCTCCTCCTTCTTCAGTCTGTCTCCCCAGCTCTGCAGGAGACACTTAAGCTTTGACCTGAACTGACTGTCTATTACTGTGGTTGTCCTAAAACTGATGAAGTCCTCATCCTTCTTATATTGTCTTGTTCACACCCCTCCCTCTCTGTCCAAAGCCTCTGTCCTTATTCCAGTAATGTTGCTCTACGATCCTTGTCCCTCCGTCCCTAAAGCCTGAGCCCCCTGATTTAAAAATAAATATATATATGTTTATTTCACCTTTATTTAACCAGGTAGGCCAGTTGAGAACAAGTTCTCATTTACTGGCCTACCTGGATAAATAAAGGTGAAATAAATCAAATAAAAATTTAAAAATCAGGGGGCTCAGGCTTTAGGACAGGAGGCACAAGGATCGTAGGGCAACATTACTGGGATAAGGACTGAGACAACGGTGGACAGAGGATTTGGACAAAGAGGGAGGGGTGTGAACAAGACAATATTAGAGGGTGTAAATTATGTTGTCCTACTGTCCTTGTCCCTCCTGTCCCAAAGCCTGAGACCCCTAATATTGCCCTCCTGTTCCCAAAACCGGTCCAAAAGCCCCTTCACCTCAGTTGTTGACTCAGTTGTTGGTGTCACTTAGCTGTCTATATTAGCGATGTTACTCATCCCTTTAACTACATCCTCTGGTCCTAGATGGTGTTAGTCATCCCTTTAACTACATCCTCTGGTCCTAGATGGGATTAGTCATCCCTTTGACTACATCCTCTGGTCCTAGATGGGTTTAGTCATCCCTTTAACTACATCCTCTGGTCCTAGATGGTGTTACTCATCCCTTTAACTACATCCTCTGGTCCTAGATGGTGTTAGTCCTAGATGGTGTTAGTCCTAGATGGTGTTACTCATCCCTTTAACTACATCCTCTGGTCCTAGATGGTGTTGGTCCTAGATGGTGTTAGTCCTAGATGGTGTTGGTCCTAGATGGTGTTGGTCCTAGATGGTGTTAGTCCTAGATGGTGTTGGTGCTAGATGGTGTTGGTCCTAGATGGTGTTGGTCCTAGATGGTGTTGGTCCTAGATGGTGTTGGTGTTAGATGGTGTTGGTCCTAGATGGTGTTGGTCCTAGATGGTGTTGGTACTAGATGGTGTAGGTCCAAGATGGTGTTGGTCCTAGATGACATGGTGTTGGTCCTAGTTGATGTTGGTCCTAGGTGGTGTTGGTCCTAGATGGTGTTGGTCCTAGATGATCCTAGATGGTGTTGGTCCTAGATGGTGTTGGTCCTAGATGGTGTTGGTACTAGATGGTGTTGGTACTAGATGATCCTAGATGGTGTTGGTCCTAGGTGGTGTTGGTCCTAGATGGTGTTGGTCCTAGATGATCCTAGATGGTGTTGGTCCTAGATGGTGTTGGTCATAGTTGGTGTTGGTCCTAGATGGTGTTGGTCCTAGATGATCCTAGATGGTGTTGGTCCTAGATGGTGTTGGTCATAGGTGGTGTTGGTCCTAGATGGTGTTGGTCCTAGATGATCCTAGATGGTGTTGGTCCTAGATGGTGTTGGTCATAGTTGGTGTTGGTCATAGTTGGTTCTAGATGGTATCGGTCCTAGATGGTGTTGGTCCTAGATGGTGTTGGTCATAGTTGGTGTTGGTCCTAGATGGTGTTGGTACTAGATGATCCTAGATGGTGTCGGTCCTAGATGGTGTTGGTCATAGTTGGTGTTGGTCCTAGATGGTGTTGGTACTAGATGATCCTAGATGGTGTCGGTCCTAGATGGTGTTGGTCATAGTTGGTGTTGGTCATAGTTGGTTCTAGATGGTGTCGGTCCTAGATGCTGTTGGTCCTAGATGGTGTTGGTCCTAGATGGTGTCGGTCCTAGATGGTGTCCGTCCTAGATGGTGTCGGTCCTAGATGGTGTCGGTTCTAGATGGTGTCGGTCCTAGATGACATGTTGTTGGTCCTAAACTTCTACACTAAATTACTACTAAACTGCTAAGATTATATGATTCACATAAATTGTGTTCATGTTAAATGATAATGTTCATGTTCCATGATAAGGTTGAGATTCTATATAAATGATAATTGTTTATTTTCTGTCTCCAGCTGCATCTTCCCCCTCGTCCTTCACTCTGAATAAGTCTAATACTCTCAATTCAACACTGCCCAAGTCCTACTACCCAGGTAAACACTTTACACACACACACCATTCTGTTACTATAGAGTGTACTCACAGTAGGTAGTCGAGAGTACAAGTCAATGGTTGGAAAATAGCACCTAGCTATTAGCTGGGTTTTTTTTGGCATCCCTGCTGACAAGAGTGTTTATATTCTAACCTTTAAACCTAGGGGGTTGTTGTATCAATCATTTTAGTGAAGGTACTAGCAATAATTGTAATGAACATACTCTTTATGAAGGTACTAGCAATAATTGTAATGAACATACTCTTTATGAAGGTACTAGCAATAATTGTAATGAACATACTCTTTATGAAGGTACTAGCAATAATTGTAATGAACATACTCTTTATGAAGGTACTAGCAATAATTGTAATGAACATACTCTTTATGAAGGTAACTAGCAATAATTGTAATGAACATACTCTTTATGAAGGTACTAGCAATAATTGTAATGAACATACTCTTTATGAAGGTACTAGCAATAATTGTAATGAACATACTCTTTATGAAGGTACTAGCAATAATTGTAATGAACATACTCTTTATGAAGGTACTAGCAATAATTGTAATGAACATACTCTTTATGAAGGTACTAGCAATAATTGTAATGAACATACTCTTTATGAAGGTACTAGCAATAATTGTAATGAACATACTCTTTATGAAGGTACTAGCAATAATTGTAATGAACATACTCTTTATGAAGGTAACTAGCAATAATCGTAATGAACATACTCTTTATGAAGGTACTAGCAATAATTGTTATGAACATACTCTTTATGAAGGTACTAGCTATAATTGTGCCGTTCCATATCAACAGTCCACAGTGTCTCTTTGTGTGAGATGTAATACTGTTTATGTCTTCAGCTATAAGCCTGTATTCTTCTGTCTATTCTTCTTCTGACCTCGGTCTATAATCACATTCACTGTGCTCTGTTATTTAGTCCTTCTCCTTTCTTATCTTCTATTATTTTACTTACTGCTATTTTCTCTCCTCTTCCTCTTCCTCCAATCTCTGCGCTTGTTTTGGGGGGGGTTATGACCAGATCCCTTTGTGCCAACTGCTATCTTAGGTGAGACAAATCTTCTTTTACCACTGTCCCCATTTCTGCTGTGAGTTTTATTATGGAATTTGCTCTTTAACTTTCTTATTTTTTTTTAAGCCTTTATAAAAAATATACACATTACCGTTCAAAAGCATATTTTTTTGTACATTTTAAAATAACATCAAATTGATCAGAAATACAGTGTAGACATTGTTCATGTTGTGAATGACTATTGTAGCTGGAAATGGGTCATTTTTTATGGAATATCTACATAGGCGTACAGAGGCCCATTATCAGCAACCGTCACTCCTGTGTTCCAATGGCATGTTGTGTTAGCTAATCCAAGTTTATTATTTTGAAAGTCTAATTGATCATTACAAAACCCTTTTGCAATTATGTTAGCACTGCTGAAATCTGTTGTTCTGATTAAAGAAGCAATAAAACTGGCCTTCTTTAGACTAGTGGCAACTTCATTAAATAGTACCTGCAAAACACCAGTCTCAATGTCAACAGTGAAGAGGCGACTCCAGGATGCTGGCCTTCTAGGCAGAGTTCCTCTGTTCAGTGTCTGTGATCTTTTGCCCATCTTAATCTTTTATTTTTATTGGCCAGTCTGAGATATGGCTTTTTCTTTGCAACTCTGCCTAGAAGGCCAGCATCCTGGAGTCGCCTCTTCACTGTTGACGTTGAGACTGGTGTTTTGCGGGTACTATTTAATGAAGCTCCCAGTTGAGGACTTGTGAGGCGTCTGTTTATCAATCTAGACACTCTAATGTACTTGTCCTCTTGCTCAGTTGTGCACCGGGGCCTCCCACGTCTCCTTCTATTCTGGTTAGAGCCAGTTTGTGCTGTTCTGTGAAGGGAGTAGTACACAGTGTTGTATGAGATCTTCAGTTTCTTGGAAATTTCTCACATGGAATAGCCTTCATTTCTCAGAACAAGAATAGACTGATGAGTTTCAGAAGAAAGTCCTTTGTTTCTGGCCATTTTGAGCCTGTAATCGAACCCACAAATGCTGATGCTCCAGACACTCAACTAGTCTAAAGAAGGCCAGTTTTATTGCTTCTTTAATCAGAACAACAATTTTCAGCTGTGCTAACATAATTGCAAAAGGGTTTTGTAATGATCAATTAGACTTTCAAAATGATAAACTTGGATTAGCTAACACAACATGCCATTGGAACACAGGAGTGATGGTTGCTGATAATGGGCCTCTGTACGCCTATGTAGATATTCCATTAAAAATCAGGCCTTTCAAGCAACAATAGACATTTACAACATGAACAATGTCTACACTGTATTTCTGATCAATTTGATGTTATTTTAAAATGTACAAAAAAACAGCTTTTCTTTCAAAAACAAGGACATTTCTAAGTGAACTCAAACTTTTGAACGGTATTCTGTGTGTGTGATATATATATATATATATATGAAAAAGAGACTGTGTCCCCTTTAGGTTTTGGTCAGCTCTGTTACTGAAAGTCATCTTCCATACCTGCCTGCTGCTTCCCCCTCCCCTCCTCTCCATCTTCCTTGTCCTCTTCCTCCTTGTTCCCTTCCTCCTCTTCCTCCTTGTTCCCTTCCTCTTCTTCCTCCTCTTTCCCTTCTTCCTCTTCCTCCTCTTTCCCTTCCTCCTCTGCCTCCTCTTTCCCTTCCTTCTCTTCCTCTTTTCCTTCATCCTCTTCCTCCTCCTCCTCCTCCTCTTCCTCCCTGCATATCTCTGTGGTTTCCCCTGGGCTGAGGCTGGCTTCACTCCATCCCATCCGCATTGCGTGTGCCGTGTGTGTGATGTCACCTGCGTAACATGTATTACCTCTCATATGCATGGTTAGACATGTGGACTGGATGTGGGGGGTTGTGTAGGTAGCGCACTCCTACATATCGCCATGGCCACTGTTACTACAGTTACTTATACAATCACTCTAGTACACTTATATAAAGAGAGAGAGAGAGAGATCAACCACATATATAAACAGAGAGATATCAACCACTTATATAAACAGAGAGAGAGATCAACCACTTATATAAACAGAGAGAGAGATCAACCACTTATATAAACAGAGAGAGATCAACCACTTATATAAACAGAGAGATCAACCACTTATATAAACAGAGAGAGATCAACCACGTATATAAACAGAGAGATCAACCACTTATATAAACAGAGAGAGAGATCAACCACTTAGAGAGAGAGAGATCAACCACTTATATAAACAGAGAGAGAGATCAACCACTTATATAAACAGAGAGAGATCAACCACTTAGAGAGAGAGAGATCAACCACTTATATAAACAGAGAGAGATCAACCACTTATATAAACAGAGAGAGAGATCAACCACTTAGAGAGAGAGAGATCAACCACTTATATAAACAGAGAGAGAGAGAGAGATCAACCACTTATATAAACAGAGAGAGAGAGAGAGAGATCAACCACTTATATAAACAGAGACATCAACCACTTATATAAACAGAGAGAGAGATCAACCACTTATATAAACAAAGAGAGAGAGATCAACCACTTATATAAACAGAGAGAGAGAGAGATCAACCACTTATATAAACAGAGAGAGAGAGAGAGAGAGAGATCAACCACTTATATAAACAGAGATCAACCACTTATATAAACAGAGAGAGATCAACCACTTATATAAACAGAGAGAGAGAGAGAGAGAGAGAGATCAACCACTTATATAAACAGAGAGAGAGAGAGAGAGAGAGATCAACCACTTATATAAACAGAGAGAGAGAGAGAGAGAGAGAGAGATCAACCACGTATATAAACAGAGAGAGAGAGATCAACCACATACAGTGCGTTCAGAAAGTATTCACACCCCTTGACTTTTTCCTGGCCTTGACTTTTTCCTGGCCTACACACAATACCTCATACTATCAACCACAAATGGAAGTAGAAAATATAGATACATAGAAACTTGTCTTACACAGGAGTTTGTTAGTGTCAGTCTAAAACATGTCATTTCCCCCGTTCCTCTCGACACATTACCACCCTCCACCTCCCAACAACAATCCTCTGTTATTCTATGTAACATCTCTCCCTGCCTGTGGTTGGCTAACTGCTCTGATAGCTAACTGTTGGCTAACTGCTCTGATAGCTAACTGTTGGCTAACTGTCTAACTGTTCTGATAGCTAGCTGTTGGCTAACTGCTCTGATAGCTAGCTGTTGGCTTACTGTCTAACTGCTCTGATAGCTAGCTGTTGGCTTACTGTCTAACTGCTCTGATAGCTAACTGTTGGCTAACTGTCTAACTGCTCTGATAGCTAGCTGTTGGCTTACTGTCTAACTGCTCTGATAGCTAACTGTTGGCTAACTGTCTAACTGTTCTGATAGCTAGCTGTTGGCTAACTGTCTAACTGCTCTGATAGCTAGCTGTTGGTTAACTGCTCTGATAGCTAGCTGTTGTCTAACTGTCTAACTGCTCTGATAGCTAGCTGT
The DNA here is from genome assembly GCF_901001165.1 of Salmo trutta. Lineage (NCBI taxonomy): Eukaryota > Metazoa > Chordata > Actinopteri > Salmoniformes > Salmonidae > Salmo > Salmo trutta. The sequence goes on from NC_042977.1 coordinate 48,464,989, forward strand.
TGGCTAACTGCTCTGATAGCTAGCTGTTGGCTTACTGTCTAACTGCTCTGATAGCTAACTGTTGGCTAACTGTCTAACTGTTCTGATAGCTAGCTGTTGGCTAACTGTCTAACTGCTCTGATAGCTAGCTGTTGGTTAACTGCTCTGATAGCTAGCTGTTGTCTAACTGCTCTGATAGCTAGCTGTTGGCTAACTGCTTTCATAACTAGCTGTTGTCTAACTGCTCTGAAAGCTAGCCGTTGGCTAACTGCTCTGATAGCTAGCAGTTGGCTAACTGCTTTGATAACTAGCTGTTGTCTAACTGCTCTGAAAGCTAGCCGTTGGCTAACTGCTCTGATAGCTAGCTGTTGTCTAACTGCTTTGATAACTAGCTGTTGTCTAACTGCTCTGAAAGCTAGCCGTTGGCTAACTGCTCCGATAGCTATCTGTTGTCTAACTGCTTTGATAACTAGCTGTTGGCTAACTGCTCTGATAGCTAGGTGTTGACTAACTGCTCTGATAGCTAGCTGTTGGCTAACTGCTCTGATAGCTAGCTGTTGGCTAACTGCTCTGATAGCTAGCTGTTGGCTAACTGCTCTGATAGCTAGCTGTTGACTAACTGCTCTGATAGCTAGCTGTTGGCTAACTGCTTTGATAGCTAGCTGTTGGCTAACTGCTTTGATAGCTAGAGCTAGTGACCTACTTGGTGTTGTTGTTTTGACGCCATGCACTCTTCTGTTTATTCCTCCTCTTCCATGATAAAATAGAATAATAAAACCATTTAGTTTTCTCATGAATTATTAGTAGCCTTTGTTGAAAGAGGGATGGAGGGAGGGGGGGTGAGATACGCCTGAAGTATAGGCCTATACACTGAACTGCACCATCTAGAAAAGTAGAGCGCTTGTATTTATTTTTGACTAGCTATAGCTTTTGGGGAAAACATGATAATAACAACAATTATATTTGGGGCAGTAGTGGTAATGAACGACTTGAGGCAAACAAGGACACACACAAATAAGCAACACAACATGGTTTGTTGCAGTTTTTAGATGTTTACCACATATCTCAAGTGAAGCATAAAAAACATTACTTCTCAACCTCCACAATGCCACTTTTAAGGCTGATTCTAGCCTGATTCTACCATGAAATCAAGATAATGCCTGTCATGGTAACCGTGTTGACAGTTAGCGTTAGCTTCAGAAGTAATGAAGCATGTAGCCATTAGCGCTAGCTGGTTGAGAGCCAAGCAAGGCAGGCTGGCTGGAAAAGGTTATCTGTTTTTAGGAGTGACAGTTTGAGTTAGCATATTGGGAGTTGATTATCATTTAATGTGAGTGATTAGTACAAACCCCACATATCATCTTGTTCATTTCATCGCAGGCTTTATTTTGTATCATGTCAACCCTAAATGTATTCAGCACATGATAAACATGTGCCTTTAAAATACTTGAAAATTAGAATCACTAATATTTAAATATTTTTAATATTCTGTCCCCTTGAAAGCCATTCTGTCCCCTTGAAAGCCATTCTGTCCCATTTAAACCCATTCTGTCCCCTTGAAATTCATTCTGTCCCCTTGAAAGCCATTCTGTCCCCTTGAAATCCATTCTGTCCCCTTGGAAGCCGTTCTGTCCCCTTGAAAGCCATTCTGTCCCCTTAAAATCCATTCTGTTTGTCCTTTGTATTTTAAGTATGTCTTGCCCTGTTGAAATGGCCTGCCATAAATTTCTCAACAAACACAGCAAAATAGGCTTTTCTTTGACCAGGCCTTACTGATTAAACAGCAGAAGGCTGTGACCTAACTAACAGTAGCTCTACACACTACCAGTGACTGTGACCTAACTAACAGTAGCTCTACACACTACCAGTGACTGTGACCTAACTAACAGTAGCTCTACACACTACCAGTGACTGTGACCTAACTAACAGTAGCTCTACACACTACCAGTGACTGTGACCTAACTAACAGTAGCTCTACACACTACCAGTGACTGTGACTTAACTAACAGTAGCTCTACACAGTACCAGTGACTGTGACCTAACTAACAGTAGCTCTACACACTACCAGTGACTGTGACCTAACTAACAGTAGCTCTACACACTACCAGTGACTGTGACCTAACTAACAGTAGCTCTACACACTACCAGTGACTGTGACTTAACTAACAGTAGCTCTACACAGTACCAGTGACTGTGACCTAACTAACAGTAGCTCTACACACTACCAGTGACTGTGACCTAACTAACAGTAGCTCTACACACTACCAGTGACTGTGACCTAACTAACAGTAGCTCTACACACTACCAGTGACTGTGACCTAACTAACAGTAGCTCTACACACTACCAGTGACTGTGACCTAACTAACAGTAGCTCTACACACTACCAGTGACTGTGACCTAACTAACAGTAGCTCTACACACTACCAGTGACTGTGACCTAAATAACAGTAGCTCTACACACTACCAGTGACTGTGACCTAACTAACAGTAGCTCTACACACTACCAGTGACTGTGACCTAACTAACAGTAGCTCTACACACTACCAGTGACTGTGACCTAACTAACAGTAGCTCTACACACTACCAGTGACTGTGACCTAACTAACAGTAGCTCTACACACTACCAGTGACTGTGACCTAACTAACAGTAGCTCTACACACTACCAGTGACTGTGACCTAACTAACAGTAGCTCTACACACTACCAGTGACTGTGACCTAACTAACAGTAGCTCTACACACTACCAGTGACTGTGACCTAACTAACAGTAGCTCTACACACTACCAGTGACTGTGACTTAACTAACAGTAGCTCTACACACTACCAGTGACTCTAACGGTGCTTATGCTGTTTTGTTGCTTACCCCCTCTCTTCTCCTCTCTTCTCTCTTCTTCCTCTCTTTCTCTTCCCTCTCTCTGTTCTCGTACCTAACCTCTTTATGTATCTCCTATAAAAGTGCCCATAAATGGTAAGTCGCCAGCCCTCCCTGGTCCTGGTCTTGGGCTTGGTTTGGGGAAGGAGGTGGTGTCACAGGAACACACAGATACCAGTGAGAGAGCTGCTACATTGAATATGATTATTATTGTTTTAATTATTATTGCATGGCCAGTGGACATGCTAGCATTTCACTACCATCTGTATGGTATCGTACCTCTTGTTTCCACCTTGGAAGCCGTTAGCCTAGCATGATGCCATCACTGCATTTTCATGTTTTATCTCCCAGATCCTCACTTCCTTGTTTTTTGAGTTGTTTTTGTTTGGTTGTAATTGAACAATGTTGCTTCAGATGGTGCCTGCCTTCCTTAGCCATTGTGTTTTGCTGTAGCCCACATCATTCAGGTCATGGACATCTTCATCGCATCTCTGCCTCATTCTGCCACAATATGAGAGAGGGGTTGGATTCGGAGGTGTATCAATTTTATTTTTTTTATATTTTTTTTTTACAAATTACCGCCTCTTTAATGTATTAATATTAGTGAGCACCTTCGGTACTACTTCTTCTCACAGCGTAGTCACAAAATTAGACCGATCACAACCTCAATGTTGTCCAGTTGATACACAGTTGGAGCTGAGCCTTCTCCTCTTCACCACGTTCACTCATACTGCAACTCTACCATGTCACGGCTATATACCAATATCCACACTAACATACCACTTAGAATGTACGTACACCTGATAGCCTACCTGCTTCAAGTGGTAGTGTGCTAGTATGGATATTGGAACCCTGGCCGATATCTATCTATTACCGTTATGTCTAGGGCCAGGAGTTACTCCTCGTCAGGGGGAAACTCCCGGTCCTATAGTATGTGACTCACACGACAGCATTATCTAGGCCTGTACGACAGCATTATCTAGGCCATATGACATCATAATATAGGCCTATACGACAGCATTATCTAGGCCTTATGACAGCATTATCTAGGCCTGTACGACAGCATTATCTTGGTCTGTACGACAGCATTATCTAGGTCTGTACGACAGCATTATCTAGACATGTACGACAGCATTATCTAGATATGTACGACAGCATTATCTAGATATGTACGACAGCATTATCTAGATATGTACGACAGCATTATCTAGGTTTTATGACAGCATTATCTAGGTTTTATGACAGCAGTATCTAGGCCTTATGACAGCATTATCTAGGTCATTATGGCAGCATTATCTAGGTCTGTATGGCAGCATTATATAGGCCTGTTTATATAGGCCTGTATGACAACATTATCTAGGTCTGTTCGACAGCATTATCTAGACCTTATGACAGCATTATCTAGGCCATATGACAGCTTTATGTAGACCATATGACCACTTTTATTTAGGCCTTATGACAGCTTTATGTAGACCATATGACCACTATTATTTAGGCCTTATGACAGCTTTATGTAGACCATATGACCACTATTATTTAGGCCTTATGACCACCCGTAAAGGTTATCAAGAGTTCACTCACTATCCTGACCTGCTGTACCTTCTCTCCCCTGTCTCTGTGTGTGTGCCTGCCTGCCTGTCTGTCTGTCTGCTCTGTCCAGACGACAGCCAGACGATGGGTGGTGGTGGTGGTAGCTGCAGTGACACCAGTAGTCTGGTCCAGTCTCACGGCCACTCCCTGAGAAAGAGAGAGGGGACTGTAGACACGCCCTACCAGACAGGCCAGCTCCACCCTGCTATCAGAGTTGCCGACCTGCTTCAGCACATCACACAGATGAAATGTGCGGAGGGATACGGCTTCAAGGAGGAGTATGAGGTGAGAGAGAACATCACTTTTGACCTTTCAACTTTGCCCTTTGACCTCCTCTCCTTGAATCTCTGTGAGCTCGTTCCAATACTTTAAAAAATGTATCATTTGTCCTTTATTCAAGTTGGAGTATGAAGTCGGACAAAAAAACTACCCACACCTACCCACTCTTGGAAATAGACCCTTACTCCTCGACCCCTCTCAACTGAATCACTTGTTCCGTTTATTTGAAACTGTATCCATCCATCTTTCCTTCCTTCATTGAAGTAGTTAGTGATCTAACTTGATTGGACAGGTGAAAGATACTGTATGAGGTGAGACACGTCCCCTTTTGACCTTTCACCTTGACCTGACTGGATCAATTCCATTTCTCCTTCCATTTCTCCTACATTGTTGTCCGAAGTGTACTCCTCACTGACTCCTACAATTCAGATTCAAGAAATGGACAATACATACTGTAGTTGTCAATACATGGTTCTTTTTTAATGCTTATATTAGATCCAAATGGTACCCTGGTCCCTTTATAGTGCACTACAGGCCCTATGGGTCTTGGTCAGAAGTAGTGCACTATAAAGGGACTAGGATGCCACTTTAGTTCCCCTGATGGACAATGATGACCAGTTTCTGTTCCTGTGTGTTCACAGTTGCAGATGGTTTTTGTTGATTCATCCTGGTCCTTTTCGGTGGTAGACTGCCTCTTCTGCAGTCGTTTTGTTGTGTATCGTTGGGTTGTTGGTAGGCACGAGCAGACACGCGTGTGTGTGTGTGTGTGTGTGTGTGTGTGTGTGCTCCCACCCGTGTGTGTGTGTGTGTGTGTGTGTGTGTGTGTGTGTGTGTGTGTGTGTGTGTGTGTGTGTTGTGTGTGTGTGTGCTCTCACCCGTGTGTGTGTGTGTGTGTGTGTGTGTGTGTGTGTGTGTGTGTGTGTGTGTGTGTGTGTGTGTGTGTGTGTGTGTGTGTGTGTGTGTGTGTGTGTGTGTGTGCTCTCACCCGTGTGTGTATTCCGTGTGGAACCACTCAGTGGCGTCCGTCAGGAGGCCTTTGGGAGTTTAAAACTGTCTGCCAAAGCGTCTTTAGTTTGGTGTTTAACTCATTCAAGTCATATTAAAACCCACTGTGAGTGACTGTCTCCCTCTCGTCAGTAGGTCACACCACAGCCTCCTGCTAACCACAGACACAGACCGACAGTTACTCTCCCTCTCTCTCTCTCTCTCTCTCTCTCCTCTCTCTCTCTCTCTCTCTCTCTCTCCCTCTCTCTCTGTCTCTCTCTGTCTCTCTCTCTCTCTCTCTCTCTGTCTCTGTCTCTGTCTCTGTCTCTCTCTCTCCCTCTCGTTCTCTGTCTCTCTCTCAATTCAATTCAATTCAATTCAATTCGCTTTATTGGCATGACGTAACAATGTACATATTGCCAAAGCTTACTTTGGATATTTACAATATAAAAAATAAATAAAAATGAGAATCAAAAATTGTCAACGGGACAACAGTAACAACAATAACCAACGTCAATATAACCATACATTCAACAATAACAATAATCATACAGTTGAGGACATGTGCAGGTTTATTGGTCTGTCAGACACTGTCCCTCAACTTATGGCAGGCAGCAATGTAGTGCGCTGCCAACCCACAGCTCTCTGCGTCCTCCCCCAACAGGATGGGTAGCCTATCCTCATCAGAGAGGTCTTTAAAACCTTGAATAAGGATTTCAAATTTGGGGAAATGACACTCTCTAATTGTTTTATATTTTTTACATTTTGTCAGGAAATGCAGCTCCGTCTCTCTCTCTCTCTCTCT
>NC_042977.1:48471998-48486998 GCF_901001165.1 Salmo trutta
GTAATCTTTTGTTGACTTGGCTTTCGAAGACCTTAGAAAGGCAGGGTACAATAGATATAGGTCTGTAGCAGTTTGGGTCAAGAGTGTCCCCCCCTTTGAAGAGGGGGATGACCGGAGCTACTTTCCAATCTTTGGGAATCTCAGACGACACGAAAGAGATGTTGAACAGGCTAGTAATAGGGGTTGCAACAATTTCGGCAGATCATTTTAGAAAGAAAGGGTCCAGATTGTCTAGCCCGGCTGATTTGTAGGGGTCCAGATTTTGCAGCTCTATCAGAACATCAGCTGACTGGATTTGGGAGAAGGAGAAATGGGGAAGGCTTGGGCGAGTAGCTGTGTGGGGTGCAGTGCTGTTGACCAGGGTAGGGGTAGCCAGGTGGAAAGCATGGCCAGCCGTAGAGAAATGGTTATTGAAATTCTCAATTATAGTGGATTTATCGGTGGTGACAGTTTCCTATCCTCAGTGCAGTGGGCAGCTGGGAGGAGGTGTTCTTATTCTCCATGGACTTTACAGTGTCCCAGAACTTTTTTGAGTTTGTGTTGCAGGAAGCAAATTTCTGCTTGAAAAAGCTAGCCTTGGCTTTTCTAACTGCCTGTGTATATTGGTTTCTAACTTCCCTGAAAAGTTGCATATCACGGGGGCTGTTCGATGCTAATGCAGAACGCCACAGGATGTTTTTGTGTTGGTTAAGGGCAGTCAGGTCTGGAGAGAACCAAGGGCTATATCTGTTCCTGGTTCTACATTTCTTGAATGGGGCATGCTTATTTAAGATGGTGAGGAAGGCATTTTTTTTAAATAACCAGGCATCCTCTACTGACGGGATGAGGTCAATATCCTTCCAGGATACCTGGGCCAGGTCGATTAGAAAGGCTTGCTCGCTGAAGTGTTTCAGGGAGCGTTTGACAGTGATGAGTGGAGATCGTTTGACCGCTGACCCATTACGGATGCAGGCAATGAGGCAGTGATCGCTGAGATCTTGGTTGATAACAGCAGAGGTGTATTTAGAGGGCAAGTTGGTTAGGATGATATCTATGAGGGTGCCAGTGTTTATGGCTTTGGGGTGGTACCTGGTAGGTTCATTGATAATTTGTGTGAGATTGAGGGCATCAAGCTTAGATTGTAGGATGGCTGGGGTGTTAAGCATGTCCCAGTTTAGGTCACCTAGCAGCACGAGATCTGAAGATAGATGGGGGGCAATCAGTTCACATATGGTGTCCAGAGCACAGCTGGGGGCAGAGGGTGGTCTATAGCAGGCGGCAACGGTGAGAGACTTGTTTTTGGAGAAGTGAATTTTTAAAAGTAGAAGTTCAAATTGTTTGGGTACAGACCTGGATAGTAGGACAGAACTCTGCAGGCTATCTCTGCAGTAGATTGCAACACCGCCCCCTTTGGCCGTTTGGTCTTGTCTGAAAATGTTGTAGTTAGGGATGAAGATTTCAGAGTTTTTGGTGGTCTTCCTAAGCCAGGATTCAGACACGGCATGACAATAATATTGAAGGATATCAGGCACCAAATACAGACATGGAAATAATACTGAAGGATATCAGGCACCAGATACAGACATGACAATAATACTGAAGGATATCAGGCACCATTTATAGACATGACAATAACAGAGAATGAAAATGGTGTAGAATTGTACAGTGGAATAGATGCAAGATAGGATAGATAGGATAGGATAGATTGGATAGGATAGGATAGATAGGATAGATAGAATAGGATAGATAGGATAGGATAGATAGGATATGATGGATAGGATAGATAGGATAGATAGGATAGGATGGATAGAATAGGATAGATAGGATATGATAGATAGATAGGATAGATAATAGGATAGGATAGGATAGGATAGGATAGATAGGATAGGATAGATAGGATAGGATATGATGGATTGGATAAGATATATGGTATAGAATAGATGGGAGAGGATAGATTGGATAGGATAGGATAAGATATTGGATAGGATAGGATAGATTGGATAGGATAGATGGGATGGATTGGACAGGACAGATAGGATAGATATGATAGGATAGATAGGATAGGATAGGATGGATTGATAGATGGGATAGATAGGATAGATAGGATAGGATAGATAGGATAGGATAGATAGGATAGGATAGATAGGATAGGATAGATAGGATAGGATAGATAGGATAGGATAGATAGGTGAGGATGGGATAGATTGGATAGATATGATAGATGGAATGGGATATATGGTATAGGATAGATATGATTGGATAAGAGAGGATAGATATGATAGGATTGGATAGGATAGATTGGATTGGATTGGATACAGTGCCTTCACAAATTATTCATACCCCTAAACTTTGTTGTTGTTGTGTTTCAGCCTGAATTTTAAATGAAATACATTTACATTTTGTATCACTGGCCTACACACAATTCCCCATAATGTCAAAGTGGAATTATGTTTTTTTCAAAATGTTGAAGTTTTATAAGTTCAAGAGTAAAATGTTCATAACAAGTCACATAATAAGTTGCATGGACTCTGTGTGCAATAATAGTGTTTAACATGATTTTTGAATGACTACCTCATCTCTGTACCTCACACATACGATTATCTGTAAGGTCCCTCAGTCCAGCAGTGAACTTCAAACACAGATTCAACCACTAAGAACAGGGCGGTTTCTAAATGCCTTGCAGAGAAGGGCATCTATTGGTAGATGGGTATAAATAATACAGAAGAAGCAGACATTGAATATCCCTTTGAGCATGGTGAGTTATTCATTACACTTTGAATGGTGTATCAATACACCCAGTCACTACAAAGATACAGGCGTCCTTCCTAACTCAGTTGCCAGAGAAGAAGGAAACCGCTCAGTCATTTCACCATGAGGCCAATGGTGACTTTAAAACAGTTAGAGTTTAATGGCTGTGATAGGATAAAACTGAGGATGGATCAACAACATTGTAGTTACTCCACAATACTAACCTAAATGACAGAGTGAATAGAAGGAAGCCTGTACAGAATAAAAATATTCCAAAACATGCATCCTGTTTGCAACAAGGAAGTAATGTAATACTGCAAAAAATTTGTCAAAGCAATTAACTTTTTGTCCTCAATACAAAGTGTTATGTTTGGGGCAAATGCAATACAACACATTACTGAGTACCACTCGCCATCTTTTCCAGCATAGTGGTGGCTGCATCATGTTATGGGTGTTCTTGTAATTGTGAAGGATTGGGGAGTTTTTCAGGATAAAAAGGAAATGGAATGTATTCTGCACAGGCAGAATCCTAGAGGAAAATCTGGTTCAGTCTGCTTTCCACCAGACACTGGGAGATTAATTCACCTTTCAGCAGGACAATCACCGAATGCACAAATATACACTGGAGTTGCTTACCAAGAAGACAGTGAATGTTCCTGAGTTGCAGTTTTGACTTAGATCTACTTGAAAATCTACAGCAAGACCTGAAAATGGTTGTCTTGCAATGATCAACAACCAATTTGACAGAGCTTGAAGAATTTAGAAAATAGTAATGGGTAAATGTTGCTCAATCCAGGTGTGGAAATCTCTTAGAGACTTACCCAGAAAGACTCACAGCTTTAATCGCTACCAAAGGTGATTATACAAAGTATTTACGAAGGGGTGTGAATAATTATGTAAATGTGATATTTCTGTGTTTCATTTTCAATGAATTTGCAAAAATTTAAAAAAAAACATGTTTCCACTTTGACGTTATAGGGTATTGTGTGTAGATAGATGGGTGAGATAAAAAAAAAAAAAGTCATCCATTTTGAATTCAGGCTGTAACACAACAAAATGTGGAATAAGTCAAGGAGTAGCTCCCGACTGGTGCCGTGGGTCTAAGACACTGCATCTCAGTGCAAGAGGCGTCACTGCAGTACCTGCTTCTGAAGGTAGAGGATAAATATATAGTCAATAATGATAAATAATAAAGTTACAAAAAATTCCAAAGCTCTGTATATCATCATCAGTCACATAGACAGGACAGGATTATAGATTAATCTCTGTTCAACATCAGTCACATAGACAGGACAGGATTATAGATTGATCTCTGTTCAACATCAGTCACATAGACAGGACAGGATTATAGATGGATCTCTGTTCAACATCAGTCACATAGAAAGGACAGGATTATAGATGGATCTCTGTTCAACATCAGTCACATAGACAGGACAGGATTATAGATGGATCTCTGTTCAACATCAGTCACATAGACAGGACAGGATTATAGATTAATCTCTATTCAACATCAACATCAGTCACATAGACAGTACAGGATTATAGATGGATCTCTGTTCAACATCAGTCACATAGACAGGACAGGATTATAGATTAATCTCTATTCAACATCAACATCAGTCACATAGACAGGACAGGATTATAGATGGATCTCTGTACATCATCAACATCAGTCACATAGACAGGACAGGATTATAGATGGATCTCTGTACATCATCACCATCAGTCACATAGACAGGACAGGATTATAGATGGATCTCTGTTCAACATCAGTCACATAGACAGGACAGGATTATAGATTAATCTCTATTCAACATCAACATCAGTCACATAGACAGGACAGGATTATAGATTAATCTCTATTCAACATCACCATCAGTCACATAGACAGGACAGGATTATAGATGGTAGATAAAATATATAGACAGAAATCTGTGGAAGATCTCTCCGGGAGCTCCAGCTCTCCAGGCCCCAGGCCCTGTCATCACACCCAGGGATCAAAGCCTCTGGCTGGGCTGCTCTCGCTGCTCTCTCCCCTCTCTCCCTGGGTGACTGACTGGCTAGCTGACACACACACACGCTGGCTGGCAGGGCCTTTCATTCAATATTCTCACTGTAGCTCAGGTGGAGCGATGGGGGGTTGAGATAGAGAGGAAGGGAAAGAGGAAAAAGTGATGTGAGGAAGGAAGTTAGAGGAAGTGAGAGAGGGGGAGAAATGGAGAGGAGGGGAGGGGAGAAGAAGAGAGGTGAGAGAAAGAGAGAGGGGAGTGAAAGAGAGGGGAGTGAAAGGGAGAGGTGAGGGAGGAGAGAAGAAGAGAGGGGGAGAAAGGGAGATTAAGGACATTAGAGGAAGTGAGAGAGGGGGAGAAATGGCGAGGAGAGAAGAAGTGGGGGAGAAAGAAAGGGAGAGGAGGGGAGGAGAGAAGAAGAGGGGGAGAAAAGGAGAGGAGGGGAGGAGAGAAGAAGAGAGGGGAGTGAGGGAGGGAGGAGAGAAGAATAGAGGGGGAGAGAAGGGGAGGAGAGAAGAAGAGGGGTGAGGGAAAGGGAGAGATGAGGGAGAAGAGAAGAAGAGAGGGGGAGGGAGGGAGAGGAGGGGAGCAGAGAAGAAGAGAGGGGGAGAAAGGGAGAGAAGGGCGAGGGAGAGAAAGGGAGCAGAGAAAAAGAGAGGGGGAGAAAGGGAGAGGAGGGGAGCAGAGAATAAGGGAGGTGAGGGAGGAAGGGAGAGGAGGGGAGCAGGGAAGAAGAGGGGGGAGAAAAAGAGAGGAGAGGAGCAGAGAAGAAGGGAGGTGAGGGAGGGAGAGGGGAGCAGAGAAGAAGACAGGGGCAAGAAAGGAGAGGAGGGGAGCAGAGAAAGGAGAGGGGGGAGAAAGGAAGAGGAGGGGAGCAGAGAAGAGAGGGGAGGGAGGGAGAGGAGGGGAGCAGAGAAGGGAGAGGAGGGGAGCAGAGAAGAAGAGAGGGGGTAGAAAAGGAGAGGAGGGGAGCAGAGAAGGGAGAGGGGGGAGAAAGGGAGAGGAGGGGAGCAGAGAAGAAGAGAGGGGGAGGGAGGGAGAGGAGGGGAGAGGAGGGGAGCAGAGAAGAAGAGAGGGGGGAGAAAAGGAGAGGAGGGGAGGGGAGCAGAGAAGAAGAGAGGTGAGGGAGGAAGGGAGAGGAGGGGAGCAGAGAAGAAGAGAGGTGAGGGAGGAAGGGAGTTGGAGGGGAGGGAGGAAGGGAGAGGAGGGGAGTGAGGAAGGGAGAGGAGGGGAGGGAGGAAGGGAGTTGGAGTTACTTTCGCTCCATCAGTATCTTTGTTTTGCATCTGTTGAATTTGTCGTTCTGATTGGCTCTCAGAGGAGGCAGAGATAGGTTTTCTTCCACCTGTATTTCTGCAATCTCTTTGTGTGTGTGTGGGGTGTGAGTGAGAGTGCATGTGTGTTTGCCTGCTTGTTATGCTGGTGATGTTTGAGTGTGTGTCTATGTGCACTGCATTTCTCTGTGTCAACTTTTCTGCTGTGTGTGTATGTTGTCTAGGTAATATACTGACTATACAGGTGTAGTTGTCTAGGTAATATACTGACTATACAGGTGTATGTTGTCTAGGTAATATACTGACTATACAGGTGTAGTTGTCTAGGTAATATACTGACTATACAGGTGTATGTTGTCTAGGTATTATACTGACTATACAGGTGTATGTTGTCTAGGTAATATACTGACTATACAGGTGTATGTTGTCTAGGTAATATACTGACTATACAGGTGTATGTTGTCTAGGTAATATACTGACTATACAGGTGTATGTTGTCTAGGTATTATACTGACTATACAGGTGTATGTTGTCTAGGTAATATACTGACTATACAGGTGTATGTTGTCTAGGTATTATACTGACTATACAGGTGCATGTTGTCTAGGTAATATACTGACTATACAGGTGTATGTTGTCTAGGTAATATACTGACTATACAGGTGTAGTTGTCTAGGTAATATACTGACTATACAGGTGTATGTTGTCTAGGTAATATACTGACTATACAGGTGTAGTTGTCTAGGTAATATACTGACTATACAGGTGTATGTTGTCTAGGTAATATACTGACTATACAGGTGTATGTTGTCTAGGTAATATACTGACTATACAGGTGTATGTTGTCTAGGTAATATACTGACTATACAGGTGTATGTTGTCTAGGTAATATACTGACTATACAGGTGTATGTTGTCTAGGTAATATACTGACTATACAGGTGTATATTGTCTAGGTAATATACTGACTATACAGGTGTATGTTGTCTAGGTAATATACTGACTATACAGGTGTAGTTGTCTAGGTAATATACTGACTATACAGGTGTATGTTGTCTAGGTAATATACTGACTATACAGGTGTAGTTGTCTAGGTAATATACTGACTATACAGGTGTAGTTGTCTAGGTAATATACTGACTATACAGGTGTAGTTGTCTAGGTAATATACTGACTATACAGGTGTAGTTGTCTAGGTAATATACTGACTATACAGGTGTAGTTGTCTAGGTAATATACTGACTATACAGGTGTAGTTGTCTAGGTAATATACTGACTATACAGGCGTAGTTGTCTAGGTAATATACTGACTATGCAGGTGTATGTTGTCTAGGTAATATACTGACTATACAGGTGTAGTTGTCTAGGTAATATACTGACTATACAGGTGTAGTTGTCTAGGTAATATACTGACTATACAGGTGTAGTTGTCTAGGTAATATACTGACTATACAGGTGTAGTTGTCTAGGTAATATACTGACTATACAGGTGTATGTTGTGTAGGTAATATACTGACTATACAGGTGTATGTTGTCTAGGTAATATACTGACTATACAGGTGTAGTTGTCTAGCTAATATACTGACTATACAGGTGAATGTTGTCGAGTTAATATACTGACTATACAGGTGTATGTTGTCTAGATAATATACTGACTATACAGGTGTAGTTGTCTAGGTAATATACTGACTATACAGGTGTAGTTGTCTAGGTAATATACTGACTATACATGTGTATGTTGTCTAGGTAATATACTGACTATACAGGTGTATGTTGTCTAGGTAATATACTGACTATACAGGTGTATGTTTTCTAGGTAATATACTGACTATTCAGGTGTATGTTGTCTAGGTAATATACTGACTATACAGGTGTATGTTGTCTAGGTAATATACTGACTATACAGGTGTAGTTGTCTAGGTAATATACTGACTATACAGGTGTATGTTGTCTAGGTAATATACTGACTATACAGGTGTAGTTGTCTAGGTAATATACTGACTATACAGGTGTATGTTGTCTAGGTAATATACTGACTATACAGGTGTATGTTGTCTAGGTATTATACTGACTATACAGGTGTATGTTGTCTAGGTAATATACTGACTATACAGGTGTATGTTGTCTAGGTATTATACTGACTATACAGGTGCATGTTGTCTAGGTAATATACTGACTATACAGGTGTATGTTGTCTAGGTAATATACTGACTATACAGGTGTAGTTGTCTAGGTAATATACTGACTATACTGGTGTATGTTGTCTAGGTAATATACTGACTATACAGGTGTAGTTGTCTAGGTAATATACTGACTATACAGGTGTATGTTGTCTAGGTAATATACTGACTATACAGGTGTATGTTGTCTAGGTAATATACTGACTATACAGGTGTATGTTGTCTAGGTAATATACTGACTATACAGGTGTATGTTGTCTAGGTAATATGCTGACTATACAGGTGTATGTTGTCTAGGTAATATACTGACTATACAGGTGTATGTTGTCTAGGTAATATACTGACTATACAGGTGTATATTGTCTAGGTAATATACTGACTATACAGGTGTATGTTGTCTAGGTAATATACTGACTATACAGGTGTAGTTGTCTAGGTTATATACTGACTATACAGGTGTATGTTGTCTAGGTAATATACTGACTATACAGGTGTATGTTGTCTAGGTAATATACTGACTATACAGGTGTATGTTGTCTAGGTAATATGCTGACTATACAGGTGTATGTTGTCTAGGTAATATACTGACTATACAGGTGTATGTTGTCTAGGTAATATACTGACTATACAGGTGTATATTGTCTAGGTAATATACTGACTATACATGTGTATGTTGTCTAGGTAATATACTGACTATACAGGTGTATGTTGTCTAGGTAATATACTGACTATACAGGTGTATGTTGTCTAGGTAATATACTGACTATACAGGTGTATGTTGTCTAGGTAATATACTGACTATACAGGTGTAGTTGTCTAGGTAATATACTGACTATACATGTGTATGTTGTCTAGGTAATATACTGACTATACAGGTGTAGTTGTCTAGGTAATATACTGACTATACAGGTGTAGTTGTCTAGGTAATATACTGACTATACAGGTGTATGTTGTCTAGGTAATATACTGACTATACAGGTGTAGTTGTCTAGGTAATATACTGACTATACAGGTGTATGTTGTCTAGGTAATATACTGACTATACAGGTGTATGTTGTCTAGGTAATATACTGACTATACAGGTTTATGTTGTCTGGGTAATATACTGACTATACATGTGTATGTTGTCTAGGTAATATACTGACTATACAGGTGTAGTTGTCTAGGTAATATACTGACTATACAGGTGTAGTTGTCTAGGTAATATACTGACTATACATGTGTATGTTGTCTAGGTAATATACTGACTATACAGGTGTAGTTGTCTAGGTAATATACTGACTATACAGGTGTATGTTGTCTAGGTAATATACTGACTATACAGGTGTAGTTGTCTAGGTAATATACTGACTATACAGTGTACAGGTGTAGGTTGTATTGTTTCTACCTGGTCTGTCTCTCCAGAGAGGTTAAATTAACATGGTAATTTCCCTGCTCTTATGAGCCTGTCCCCCTTGGGTTTACTACTCTAACAGTTTTTAACTGTCAAAGCAAAAAGTTGATCATCCACGTTCTGTATCACATCCATTCTCCTCCAGAAACATCTTTTGATCATCTATTCTTTTACAAAAAGAAACTCTGGGTTTCCTGGGGGTTTAAAAAGAAAGAAAATGTGTATTTTTTTTGTTTTTTTGTTGAGAAGACTGATACCTGTCACATGAAAGGGTGACAGGAGAGGGAAAAAAACTGTATGAAAGATATTAGCAGTTTATATATATATTTTTTATTTCACCTTTATTTAACCAGGTAGGCAAGTTGAGAACAAGTTCTCATTTATAATTGCGACCTGGCCAAGATAAAGCAAAGCAGTTCGACAACATACAACAACACAGAGTTACACATGGAGTAAAACAAACATACAGTCAATAATACAGTAGAAAAATAAGTCTATATACAATGTGAGCAAATGAGGTGAGATAAGGGAGGTAAAGGCAAAAAAAGGCCATGGTGGCAAAGTAAATACGATATAAAAAATATAACAACAAAAAATACAATATAAGACTGCACCAAGCAGCAATTAATGAAAAAGTCAGCTAACTCAATATTGCTTTAGTTGGGCTTCATCAGTTCATTTCCAGATGGTTTTAAAGGTCTCAGTGCTTTCAGCTACATTTACATTTTAATGAATGTTAAGTAAATGTTCATCTCCAATTCACGTAACAAAAAATGAATCTGATGATTTATGTATATGTACGTTGGATGGTGCCCTCATTGATCGTGTCCACACAAATCAATAACACAGTGCAAAGTCCTCAATGCATTCTTGGACATTGAACAAGTTCTTCAAACACCAGATCTGGGCATCTGGGTCGACAAAAAGCTATCTTTCAAAAAGCATGTTGATGAGTTAGTTAAGAAATTAACACTTAAAATATGATTATTTTATTAAATAGAAGGAAACATAATTCAGTCGACAGGTGTGTCAGGTAAGGTAGTTGGGGTCAGGTAAGGTAGTTGGGGTCAGGTAAGGGAGTTGGGGTCAGGTAAGGGCGTTGGGGTCAGGTAAGGGAGTTGGGGTCAGGTAAGATAGTTGGGGTCAGGTAAGGTAGTTGGGGTCAGGTAAGGTAGTTGGGGTCAGGTAAGGTAGTTAGGGTCAGGTAAGGTAGTTGGGGTCAGGTAAGGTAGTTGGGGTCAGGTAAGGTAGTTAGGGACAGGTAAGATAGTTGGGGTCAGGTAAGGTGGTTGGGGTGAGGTAAGGTAGTTGGGGTCAGGTAAGGTAGTTAGGGTCAGGTAAGATAGTTGGGGTCAGGTAAGGTAGTTGGGGTCGGGTAAGGTAGTTGGGGTTGGGTAAGGTAGTTAGGGTTGGGTAAGGTAGTTGGGGTCAGGTAAGGTGGTTGGGGTGAGGTAAGGTAGTTGCGGTCAGGTAAGGTAGTTGGGGTCAGGTAAGGTAGTTGGGGTCAGGTAAGGTAGTTGGGGTCAGGTAAGGTAGTTAGGGTCAGGTAAGGTAGTTGGGGTCAGGTAAGGTAGTTAGGGTCAGGTAAGGTAGTTAGGGACAGGTAAGATAGTTGGGGTCAGGTAAGGTGGTTGGGGTGAGGTAAGGTAGTTGGGGTGAGGTAAGGTAGTTGGGGTCAGGTAAGGTAGTTAGGGTCAGGTAAGGTAGTTGGGGTCAGGTAAGGTAGTTGGGGTTGGGTAAGGTAGTTAGGGTTGGGTAAGGTAGTTGGGGGTCAGGTAAGGTGGTTGGGGTGAGGTAAGGTAGTTGCGGTCAGGTAAGGTAGTTGGGGTCAGGTAAGGTAGTTGGGGTCAGGTAAGGTGGTTGGGGTGAGGTAAGGTAGTTGGGGTCAGGTAAGGTAGTTAGGGTCAGGTAAGGTAGTTGGGGTCAGGTAAGGTAGTTGGGGTCAGGTAAGGTGGTTGGGGTCAGGTGTGTCAGGTAAGGTGGTTGGGGTGAGGTAAGGTAGTTGGGGTCAGGTAAGGTAGTTGGGGTCAGGTAAGGTAGTTGGGGTCAGGTAAGGTAGTTGGGGTCAGGTCAGGTAAGGTAGTTGGGGTCAGGTAAGGTTGTTGGGGTCAGGTAAGGTTGTTGGGGTCAGGTAAGGTGGTTAGGGTAAGGTAAGGTAGTTGGGGTCAGGTAAGGTGGATGGGGTCAGGTAAGGTAGTTGGGGTCAGGTAAGGTGGTTGGGGTCAGGTAAGGTGGTTGGGGTCAGGTAAGGTGGTTGGGGTCAGGTAAGGTTGTTGGGGTCAGGTAAGGTGGTTGGGGTCAGGTAAGGTGGTTGGGGTCAGGTAAGGTGGGTGGGGTCAGATAAGTTGGTTGGGGTCAGGTAAGGTGGTTGGGGTCAGGTAAGGTGGTTGGGGTCAGGTAAGGTGGTTGGGGTCAGGTAAGGTAGTTGAGGTCAGGTAAGGTAGTTAGGGTCAGGTGTGTCAGGTAAGGTGGTTGGGGTCAGGTAAGGTGGGTGGGGTCAGGTAAGGTAGTTGGGGTCAGGTAAGGTAGTTAGGGTCAGGTAAGGTGGTTGGGGTGAGGTAAGGTAGTTGGGGTCAGGTAAGGTAGTTAGGGTCAGGTAAGATAGTTGGGGTCAGGTAAGGTAGTTGGGGTCAGGTAAGGTAGTTGGGGTCGGGTAAGGTAGTTAGGGTTGGGTAAGGTAGTTGGGGTCAGGTAAGGTGGTTGGGGTGAGGTAAGGTAGTTGGGGTCAGGTAAGGTAGTTGGGGTCAGGTAAGGTAGTTGGGGTCAGGTAAGGTGGTTGGGGTGAGGTAAGGTAGTTGGGGTCAGGTAAGGTAGTTAGGGTCAGGTAAGGTAGTTGGGGTCAGGTAAGGTAGTTGGGGTCAGGTAAGGTGGTTGGGGTCAGGTGTGTCAGGTAAGGTGGTTGGGGTCAGGTAAGGTGGTTGGGGTCAGGTAAGGTGGTTGGGGTCAGGTAAGGTAGTTGGGGTCAGGTAAGGTAGTTGGGGTCAGGTAAGTTAGTTGGGGTCAGGTAAGGTAGTTGGGGTCAGGTAAGGTTGTTGGGGTCAGGTAAGGTTGTTGGGGTCAGGTAAGGTGGTTAGGGTAAGGTAAGGTAGTTGGGGTCAGGTAAGGTGGATGGGGTCAGGTAAGGTAGTTGGGGTCAGGGATGGTGGTTGGGGTCAGGTAAGGTGGTTGGGGTCAGGTAAGGTGGTTGGGGTCAGGTAAGGTAGTTGGGGTCAGGTAAGGTGGTTGGGGTCAGGTAAGGTGGTTGGGGTCAGGTAAGGTGGGTGGGGTCAGATAAGTTGGTTGGGGTCAGGTAAGGTGGTTGGGGTCAGGTAAGGTGGTTGGGGTCAGGTAAGGTGGTTGGGGTCAGGTAAGGTAATTGGGGTCAGGTAAGGTAGTTAGGGTCAGGTGTGTCAGGTAAGGTGGTTGGGGTCAGGTAAGGTGGGTGGGGTCAGGTAAGTTGTTTGGGGTCAGGTAAGGTAGTTGGGGTCAGGTAAGGTGGGTGGGGTCAGGTAAGGTAGTTGGGGTCAGGTAAGGTGGGTGGGGTCAGGTAAGGTGGGTGGGGTCAGGTAAGTTGGTTGGGGTCAGGTAAGGTAGTTGGGGTCAGGTAAGGTAGTTGGGGTCAGGTAAGGTAGTTGGGGTCAGGTAAGGTAGTTAGGGTCAGGTGTGTCAGGTAAGGTGGTTGGGGTCAGGTAGTTGGGGTCAGGTAAGGTGGTTGGGGTCAGGTAAGGTAGTTGGGGTCAGGTAAGGTAGTTGGAGTCAGGTAGTTGGGGTCAGGTAAGGTAGTTGGGGTCAGGTGAGGTTGTTGGGGTCAGGTAAGATAGTTGGGGTCAGGTAAGGTAGTTGGGGTCAGGTAAGGTAGTTGGGGTCAGGTAAGGTAGTTGGGGTCAGGTCAGGTAGTTGGGGTCAGGTAAGGTAGTTGGGGTCAGGTAAGGTAGTTGGAGTCAGGTAAGGTAGTTGGGGTCAGGTCAGGTAGTTGGGGTCAGGTCAGGTAGTTGGGGTCAGGTAAGGTAGTTGGGGTCAGGTAAGGTAGTTGTCCAACTTAACACATCCGTAGAAGTTGCGTCGTCAGTTGGGACAGAGAGGACGAGTCAAATAGGAAGCACATCACTGGTTACGTCACTGCTGAGTCCGCTTGTTGTCCTAGCTAAACATTAGCACAATTACCAAACCTTTTGATTTGATGGGAGAGTTGTCTGTCTAAAGAGGACCCTCCCTGGAATATTTTTTTAATTCCCCTTTTGAAATGTCTGAGAGAAGACCTTGTGCCGTTGCCTAGCTTACGTTTCCACAAGGTTAGGGATATCCCACTCGTTTGTCAAAGTTATCACACAGTCATTATGTTGATATGTTTATATTTATCAAACCTTTTGCTTCCTGTTCCACCTGGAAGTTGTTTTATTCTCCCCCTACCCGTTCTGTGCCTGTGTGTGTTAGCTATGTCCTCAGTACTGGCCAGAGAATGGGGTGCATCGCCATGGGCCAATCCAGGTGGAGTTTGTCTCAGCTGACCTGGAGGAGGACATAATCAGTAGAATATTCCGGATCTACAACGCAGCACGGGTACGCACACACACTCTCTCACACTCACACACACACCATGGGACTATGGGAAAATTAGCTACTCTGTGTTGCTACAGCAGTGCAAGTACCTACCTGAACTTAACTGACCCCAACTACCTTACCTGACCCCAACCACCTTACCTGACCCCAACCACCTTACCTGACCCCAACCACCTTACCTGACCCCAACCACCTTACCTGACCCCAACTACCTTACCTGACCCCAACCACCTTACCTGACCCCAACTACCTTACCTGACCCCAACCACCTTACCAGACCCAAACTACCTTACCTGACCCCAACTACCTTACCTGACCCCAACCACCTTACCTGACCCCAACCACCATACCTGACCCCAACCACCTTACCTGACCCCAACTATCTTACCTGACCCCAACTACTTTACCTGACCCCAACTACCTTACCTGACCCCAACTACTTTACCTGACCCCAACTACCTTACCTGACCCCAACTACTTTACCTGACCCCAACTACCTTACCTGACCCCAACCACCTTGCCTTACCTGACCCCAACTACCTTACCTTACCTGACCCCAACTACCTTACCTGACCCCAACTACCTTACCTGACCCCAACTACCTGACCCCAACTACCTTACCTTACCTGACCCCAAGTACCTTACCTGACCCCAACTACCTTAGCTGACCCCAACTACCTTACCTGACCCCAACTACCTTACCTGACCCCAACTACCTTACCTGACCCCAACTACCTTACCTGACCATAACTACCTTACCTGACCCCAACTACCTTACCTGACTCACTCTACCGGACCCCAACTACCTTACCTGACTCCAACTACCTTACCTGACCCCAACTACCTTACCTGACCCCAACTACCTTACCCAACCCTTAC
>NC_042977.1:48491998-48580502 GCF_901001165.1 Salmo trutta
CATTTCATTAGCATTTTGGCATGTTTTTCTAGATTAAGAAAATAAAACAAGATTTATAAAGTAAGCTTTATCTTGTTTTTCTAGCTCAGCAAACAGTTCAATAGTTTAAGCATATTTTGCAGGGCTATTATTAACATATTGTTTCAGAATATATAATATAATATATATATATATATATATATATATATATATATATATATCTTAAGTGGTTAGCAATAAGTGACAGAGTTGCCAAGCAACTGACGGTGGTCACTTATTGTCTATAAAAAAAAATAAAAGTTCAATACAATTTTTTTGTACAATTATTTATTTGAAAAATTCCTATCAAAAACATGATCAGATCTTTCAGATTTTCTGACGGACTTGATGTTGTACGGATTTGACAAATTGCGTATTTTTTTCCTAATTTATTCAAGTGGTATATACTACGTAGTCATTTTGTTTTTCTCTCATTTGCTTTTTTGGCTCTAAAACTTAATTAAATGTAACATATTTGAACCAAAAAATCATATTGTATGTTAATCTGTAAGGTAGGTGGAGTTGACAGGTTATTATGGTAGTGAGGGATTAATAATGTTTGTTTAATGTAGCTGCACCTTCTCGTTCCTGATTTGATTTCTCGTTCCTGTGTTGACCAAGACTCCGAACACGTATTTTATGAGTCACAGTTTGGAGATAAATATTCCTTGAAGTCAGAGAAGGCTATTGCAAGAAAATACATGATATCCGATTTCAGTTAATATCCATTATTGTTTGTTTTTAGATTTTTAAACACTTTTGGGGGGGAGTTTGAAATTGTGGTCCTTTGCTCCAGACAAGGACATTTCACAGGGCCGACATGGAAATTAATAATATTGCAAATATTTAGGAAAATTACCTTGAAAAAATATTTTTGTCCTAAATGTCATTTTTTAAATTTAAATAATTAAACAAATTCCATTTCTTTCAATTATACATTTTTTAGTTTCCCTGCTCCCGACTGGCGCTGTGGTCTAAGGCACTGCGTCTCAGTGCAAGAGGCGACACTACGACAGTCCCTGGTTTGAATCCAGGCTGAATCACACAATTGGCACCAGCATCGTCCAGGTTTGGCTGGGGTAGGCCATCATTGTAAATAACAATGTATTCTTAACTGACTAGCCTAGTTAAATAAATAAAAACTGTAAATAAAAAAAGATTGTCCTGAATTTCAAGAATCCCTGAATAACATTCTGAGTGTAGATTTGAGATGATACTGTAGCTCCACCTTTCGCTATGCAGCTTAAACCTCCTCGTTGTTCTCAGATCAACACTGTGACTACAGGCTAGAAGAGAAGTGTCTAAGGGTCAGTTTGGGACAGGGTGCCTCTCTCGCTCTCTCTCTCTCTCGCTTGTGGTTCTGTGATTTTGTTCTTCTATTTTCATCGGATGACAACAACAACAACAAGATCAAAAAACCGTTCCAGTTTCTGGTGGAATGCCGTTCTATACTGTATGTAACGTGTTCATTTTTATCTCTCTCTCTCTCCGTCCGAATCATGTTTTACTACAAGTTTAAATAACATTATAGAGATCATTTACATAGGAAGTTTTAAAAAAAATGCCTAAATGTTACTAAATGTCCTGTAAAATATGAATTATATACAAGTAATGGTATTATTATTATTATTATTATTATTATTATTATTGGTTGTTGATTTAAAGCATCAGAAGAGGAAGGGAGGCGGTACAATTATAGAAATAGGATGACTAGAACGGAGGTGCCATTCAAGTTCAATGGGGTCTAAGAGGTGGACCGGCGGCCGTGATTCTATTTCTATGGGAACAATGTATCTGTATTAAGCTTCCGTTCGATCCTTCCTGTTTCCATGGATCCCAAAAAAAACGTTCTTTGCACTTCCATTTTGTTGTGCATATTGTAAATATCTCTGTACATTATTTATTTGCAGTCTTTATGTAACAATGGTGAATGACAGTTTTAAAAGTGACAATCATCTTTTAATGGGTTTATTGATTTGATTATGTTGTTTTTTTTTTGTTGTTTTTTTTTGTCATTATTGTACGATGAATAAATTACACTGTAAAAACATATAAATGTATCTACAGTATCAAAAAAAATGATTGATGCAGGTGTTGTTTTTTTTCAGTTCGACGAGGATATGAAATGTAAATCTCTGATCTGTTGATTTTACTGTTACTACCATCAAGGGGCGGCAGGTAACCTAGTGGTTAGAGTGTAGGGGCGGCAGGTAACCTAGTGGTTAGAGTGTAGGGGCGGCAGGTAACCTAGTGGTTAGAGTGTAGGGGCGGCAGGTAGCCTAGTGGTTAGAGTGTAGGGGCGGCAGGTAACCTAGTGGTTAGAGTGTAGGGGCGGCAGGTAGCCTAGTGGTTAGAGTGTAGGGTCGGCAGGTAGCCTAGTGGTTAGAGTGTAGGGGCGGCAGGTAGCCTAGTGGTTAGAGTGGAGGGGCGGCAGGTAACCTAGTGGTTAGAGTGTAGGGGCGGCAGGTAGCCTAGTGGTTAGAGTGTAGGGGCGGCAGGTAACCTAGTGGTTAGAGTGTAGGGGCGGCAGGTAACCTAGTGGTTAGAGGGGAGGGTCGGCAGGTAGCCTAGTGGTTAGAGGGGAGGGTCGGCAGGTAGCCTAGTGGTTAGAGGGGAGGGTCGGCAGGTAGCCTAGTGGTTAGAGGGGAGGGTCGGCAGGTAGCCTAGTGGTTAGAGTGGAGGGGTGGCAGGTAGTCTAGTGGTTAGAGTGTAGGGTCGGCAGGTAGCCTAGTGGTTAGAGTGTAGGGGCGGCAGGTAACCTAGTGGTTAGAGGGGAGGGTCGGCAGGTAGCCTAGTGGTTAGAGGGGAGGGTCGGCAGGTAGCCTAGTGGTTAGAGGGGAGGGTCGGCAGGTAGCCTAGTGGTTAGAGGGGAGGGTCGGCAGGTAGCCTAGTGGTTAGAGTGGAGGGGCGGCAGGTAGCCTAGTGGTTAGAGTGGAGGGGCGGCAGGTAGCCTAGTGGTTAGAGTGTAGGGGCGGCAGGTAGCCTAGTGGTTAGAGTGTAGGGACGGCAGGTAGCCTAGTGGTTAGAGTGTAGGGTCGGCAGGTAGCCTAGTGGTTAGAGGGAGGGTCGGCAGGTAGCCTAGTGGTTAGAGGGGAGGGTCGGCAGGTAGCCTAGTGGTTAGAGGGGAGGGTCGGCAGGTAGCCTAGTGGTTAGAGGGGAGGGTCGGCAGGTAGCCTAGTGGTTAGAGGGTTGGACTAGTAACTGAAAGGTTGCAAGATCAAATCCCTGAGTTGACAAGTTAAAAATCTGTCCTTCGGCACATGAACAAGGCAGTTAACCCACTGTTCCCCGGTAGGCCGTCATTGTAAATAAGAATTTATTCTTAACCGACTTGCAGAGTTAAATAAAGGTTAAAGTAAAACATGATGTTATAGGGACCTCTAGTGGGGAGATTCAGGATAGCAGCCCTATGAGAGAAGTGTCTTGTACTTTAAGAAAGCATTCAGCTGCAGGAAAACCTAATCAGTTGTATCTTCAACTAAAATGTATTGATAATCAAATGATTGAAATGAACAAGCATTTTTTTTGTTCTAGCTCAACTAATCTTCAATCTGTTTGGTTAGTTGAACCAGGTGTGTGTTTTGTGTTAGTGCTGGGCTGGGCTGGAACAAATAAAAAGTACCATCTATGGTCCCAGGACTGAAGTTGAGTAAGACTTCTTTTGGCTTTACGTTTTCCAGGTCAACCCACTTCCAGTCATTACGTTCATTCATCAATATAGCTTCACTTCCTCTCTTTAGTCATTTAGCTAGCTTGCCTCGTGTTGTCGTCTTCAGTTTTGTCCCTCAGCGTTGTGCCTCAGAGCCTCTGAGAAGGTGTGTTGGACAAGGGACAGGATACTACATGAGTCCTTGGTACATGATGGAACCATAGCAGGAGTTTTCACCTGGATTCCAAACGGAACCCTATTCCCTATGTAGTGTACTACTTTAGACCAGAGCCCTATGGGACCCTATTCCCTATGTAGTGTACTACTTTAGACCAGAGTCCTAATGGACTCTATTCCCTATTTAGTGCACTACTTTTGAGAGGGAGGGTGGGAGGGGTTGGGAGAGGGAGAGGGGGAGATAGAGAGGTGGGGGAGAGGGAGGAGGGTAGAGGGAGGGAGGGAGGGAGGAAGAGAGAAGAGGGGTAGAGAGAGGGAGGGAGGGAGGAAGAGAGAGGAGGGTTAGAGAGAGGGAGGGAGGGAGGAAGAGAGAGGGGTAGAGAGAGGGAGGGAGGAAAAGAGAGGAGGGGTAGAGAG
This sequence comes from Salmo trutta, assembly GCF_901001165.1. Lineage (NCBI taxonomy): Eukaryota > Metazoa > Chordata > Actinopteri > Salmoniformes > Salmonidae > Salmo > Salmo trutta. Next base: position 48,496,260 of record NC_042977.1, read on the forward strand.
AGGGAGGGAGGGAGGAAGAGAGAGGAGGGGTAGAGAGAGGGAGGGAGGAAAAGAGAGGAGGGGTAGAGAGAGGGAGGGAGGGAGGAAGAGAGAGGAGGGGTAAAGAGATGGAGGGAGGGAGGGAGGAAGAGAGGAGAGGGAGGGAGGGAGGGAGGGAGGGAGGGAGGAAGAGAGAGGAGGGGGTGGCGTGCTGGGATGCTTTCATATTTCACACATGGACAGAGAGGACTGAATGGAAGGGTAGAGAGAGTGAGAGGGGAGAGAGAGGTTGGGAGAGGGGGAGAGAGAGAGGTTGGGAGAGGGGAAGAGAGAGAGAGACAGGGGAAGAGAGAGAGGTTGGGGAGGGGTGAGAGAGAAGTGGTAGAGAGAGGGAGGGAGGAAGAGAGAGGAGGGGTAGAGAGAGGGAGGGAGGGCGAGGTTGGGAGAGGGGGAGATAGGGAGGGGTTGGGAGGGAGGGAGGGGTTGGGAGAGGGAGAGGGGGAGATAGAGAGGGAGGGAGGGAGGGAGGGAGGGAGGGAGGGAGGGAGAGAGAGGAGGGGTAGAGAGAGGGAGGGAGGGAGGAAGAGAGAGGGGTAGAGAGAAGGAGGGAGGGAGGGAGGAAAAGAGAGGAGGGGTAGAGAGAGGGAGGGAGGGAGGAAGAGAGAGGAGGGGTAGAGAGAGGGAGGGAGGGAGGAAGAGAGAGGAGGGAGGGGGTGAGGGAGGGAGGGAGGGAGGGAGGAAGAGAGAGGAGGGAGGGAGGGAGGGAGGGAGGGAGGGAGGGAGGAAGAGAGAGGAGGGAGGGAGGGAGGGAGGGAGGAAGAGAGAGGAGGGGTAGAGGGAGGGAGGGAGGGAGGGAGGGAGGGAGGGAGGGAGGGAGGGAGGGAGGGAGGAAGAGAGAGGAGGGGGGTGGCGTGCTGGGATGCTTTCATATTTCACACATGGACAGAGAGGACTGAATGGAAGGGTAGAGAGAGTGAGAGGAGAGAGAGAGGTTGGGAGAGGGGAAGAGAGAGAGAGGTGAGGGAGAGAGACAGGGGAAGAGAGAGAGGTTGGGGAGGGGTGAGAGAGGTTGGAAGAGGGAGAGGGGAGAGAAAGAGTTTGGGAGAGGGGGAGAGAGAGGTGGGAGAGGTTGGGAGAATGGGAGAGGGAGAGGGAGAGAGAGAAAAGTTGGGAGAGAGAGGTTGTAAGAGGGAGAGGGGGGAGAGAGGGGTTGGAAGAGGGAGAGGGGGGAGAGAGGGGTTGGAAGAGGGAGAGGGGGGAGAGAGAGGTTGGAAGAGGGAGAGGGGAGAGAGAGAGGTTGGAAGAGGGAGGGGGGGGGGAGAGAGGTTGGAAGAGGGAGAGGGGGGAGAGAGAGGTTGGAAGAGGGAGAGGGGGGAGAGAGAGGTTGGAAGAGGGAGAGGGGGGAGAGAGGGAGTAGGATGAAATCAAATCAAATGTTATTGGTCACATGCAGAAGTTATTGTGAGTGTTTCTAGTTCCGACAGTGCAGTAATGTCTAACAAGTAATCTAACAATTCCCCAACTAACTACCTAATACACACACATCTAAGTAAAGGGATGGAATAAGAATATATACATATAAATATATGGAGGAGCGATGACCGAGCGGCATAGACAAGGTGCAATAGATGGTAAAAAATACAGTATATACATATGAGATGAGTAATACATAGACTAAGATACAGTAGATAGTGTAGAATACAGTATATACATATGAGATGAGTAATGTAAGATATGTAGACATTATTAAAGTGACTAGTGTTACATTTATTAAAGTGGCCAATGATTTGGAGTCTGTATTTAGACAGGGAGAGGAGGTGTTGAGGCTGTGTGGAGGGAGAGGAGGTGTTGAGTCTGTGTGAAGGGAGATGAGGTGTTGAGGCTGTGTGGAGTGAGATGAGGTTTTAAGGCTGTGTGGAGGGAGAGGAGGTGTTGAGGCTGTGTGGAGGGAGAGGAGGTGTTGAGGCTGTGTGGAGGGAGATGAGGTGTTGAGGCTGTGTGGAGGGAGATGAGGTGTTGAGGTGTTGAGGCTGTGTGGAGGGAGATGAGCTGTTGAGGCTGTGTGGAGGGAGATGAGGTGTTGAGGTGTTGAGGCTGTGTGGAGTGAGATGAGGTGTTGAGGCTGTGTGGAAGGAGATGAGGTGTTGAGGCTGTGTGAAGGGAGAGGAGGTGTTGAGGCTTTGTGGAGGGAGAGGAGGTGTTGAGGCTGTGTGGAGGGAGAGGAGGAGGTGAGGCTGTGTGGAGGGAGAGGAGGTGTTGAGGCTGTGTGGAGTGAGATGAGGTGTTGAGGCTGTGTGGAAGGAGATGAGGTGTTGAGGCTGTGTGAAGGGAGAGGAGGTGTTGAGGCTGTGTGGAGGGAGAGGAGGTGTTGAGGCTGTGTGGAGGGAGAGGAGGAGGTGAGGCTGTGTGGAGGGAGAGGAGGTGTTGAGGCTGTGTGGAGGGAGATGAGGTGTTGAGGCTGTGTGGAGGGAGATGAGGTTTTAAGGCTGTGTGGAGGGAGATGAGGTGTTGAGGCTGTGTGGAGGGAGAGGAGGAGGTGAGGCTGTGTGAAGGGAGATGAGGTTTAAAAATAACAAAAATAACAAAGCTCAGGCTCAGTGGACAGCAGACGGACAGACAGATTGTTAGTGTCCTGATATCATGTCAGCCAGCAGGGACTGAGAACGCTGCTATCAATCATATTGAATTCTTTGTTATCGGCTGTGTTGGCCGCTATTCCTTGGTCCGTAGTGTGATAGCAGTGTTTGTCCACTAGATGTCACTGTAGAGTCTGTAGTGTGATAGCAGTGTCTGTGCACTAGATGTCACTGTAGAGTCTGTAGTGTGATAGCAGTGTCTGTCCACTAGATGTCAGTGTAGATAAGGAAACAGTATTCCTGTAATTCCTCTGTTGAGCATATTCCACATGAGAGAAATAAAACTAACTGTTCACTCTCGTTGTTTTATATCTGCACTGTGCGTTTGCGTACATGCGTTTGTGTGTGCGTGTGTGTTTGACCTGAGGTCCACAAAAGGTCAGAGGTTATATGTAGCTGTTTACTGTGGCTTCATTTATTAACCCCCCATCTCTCTCTCCCCCTCCTCCTCCCTCCCTCCCTCCCTCCTTCTCTCTCTCTAGCTCTCTCTTTGTCTCTCTGTCTCTCCACAAATAAACTCCCTGCTTGTAAATCTCAGTGGTTTCCGACAGGAGGAAATTGTCTCGATAACATCCCATTTGCTATCTGAGAAGTGCTTCAGTGTTACTGTGCTACAGTACTTATTGGTTCAGCTGAAACAGTGACATCTTGACAACGCTCTGTCTGGAATAAGGCCTCATCTGTTTTGTAAGAACAATAAATAAATAAATCAGTAATAGATTGCTGATTGATTTTACCAAAATATAATATAATAAAATATAATATAATATAATAAAATATAATAAAATATAATATAATAAAATATAATATAATATAATATAATAAAATATAATATAATAAAATATAATATAATAAAATATAATATAATATAATATAATAAAATATAATATAACAAAATATAATATAATATAATAAAATATAATATAATAAAATATAAGATAATAAAATATAATATAATATAATATAAGATAATAAAATATAAAATAATATAATATAATAAAATATAATATAATATAATAAATATAAGAATATAATATTATATAATATAATATAATAAAATATAATATAATAAAATATAATATAATAAAATATAATATAATAAAATATAATATAATAAAATATAAGATAATATAATAAAATATAATATAATAAAATATAATATAATATAATAAAATATAAAAAAATATAATATTATATAATAAAATAAAACATAATCAAATAAAATAACATATATAATAAAATATAATAAAATAAAATATAATAAATATAATATAATATAATAAAATATAATATAATATTATAAAATATAATATAATAAAATATAATATAATAAAACATAATCAAATAAAATATAATATAATAAAATATAATATAATATAATATAATAAAATATAATATAATATAATAAAATATAATATAATAAAATATAATATAATAAAATATAATATTATATAATAAAATAAAACATAATCAAATCAAATATAATATAATATAATAAAATATAATAAAATATAATATAATATAATATAATAAAATAAAATATAATAAAATAAAATATAAAATAATAAAATATAATATAAGAAAATATAATATAAGAAAACATAATCAAATAAAATATAATATTATAAAATATAATATAATATAATAAAATATAATAAAATATAATAAAATATAATATAATAAAATAAAATATAATATAATAAAATATAAGTTAATAAAATATAATATAATATAATATAAGATAATAAAATATAATATAATATAATAAAATATAATATAATATAATAAAATATAAGTTAATATAATATTATATAATAAAATATAATATAATATAATATAATAAAATATAATATAATAAAATATAATAAATTATAATATAATAAAATATAAGATAATATAATAAAATATAATATAATAAAATATAATATAATAAAATATAATATAATAAAATATAATATTATATAATAAAATAAAACATAATCAAATAAAATATAATATAATAAAATATAATAAAATATAATATAATATAATAAAATATAATATAATAAAATAAAATATAATATTATAAAATATAATATAATAAAATATAATATAATAAAATATAATATAATAAAACATAATCAAATAAAATATAATATAATATAATAAAATATAATATTATAAAATATAATATAATATAATAAAATATAATATAATAAAATATAATATAATAAAATATAATATTATATAATAAAATAAAACATAATCAAATAAAATATAATATAATATAATAAAATATAATAAAATATAATATAATATAATATAATATAATAAAATATAATATAATATAATAAAATATAATATAATAAAATATAATATAATAAAATATAATATAATAAAACATAATCAAATAAAATATAATATTATAAAATATAATATAATATAATAAAATATAATAAAATATAATAAAATAAAACATAATCAAATAAAATATAATATAATTTATATATATTTTTAAGGACTGATTTTGAGAGCATCCCATTCAACTACTGCACATTACATTGTTTTTATGTCAGCATTGCAATGTTGGTGTAAAAACAAACAAAAAAATATTCTTGTTTATTTGTAGCTCAAGTAAATCTGTACTTCAGTAAAAATACTTTAAAGTACTACTTTTAAGTAGTTTGGGGTGTATCTGTACTTTAACATTTATATATTTTTGACAACTTTTGCTTTTACTTCACTACATTCCTAAGGAAAATATTGTACTTTTTACTCAATACATTTTCCCTGACACCCAAAAGTACTCGTTACATTTTGAATGCTTAACAGGACAAGAAAATGGTCAAATTCAAACACTTATCAAGAGAACATCCCTGGTCATCCCTACTGCCTCTGATCTGGAGGACTCACTAAACAGAGAACATCCCTGGTCATCCCTACTGCCTCTGATCTGGTGGACTCACTAAACAGAGAACATCCCTGGTCATCCCTACTGCCTCTGATCTGGTGGACTCACTAAACAGAGAACATCCCTGGTCATCCCTACTGCCTCTGATCTGGAGGACTCACTAAACAGAGAACATCCCTGGTCATCCCTACTGCCTCTGATCTGGAGGACTCACTGAACAGAGAACATCTCTGGTCATCCCTACTGCCTCTGATCTGGAGGACTCACTAAACAGAGAACATCCCTGGTCATCCCTACTGCCTCTGATCTGGAGGACTCACTAAACAGAGAACATCCCTGGTCATCCCTACTGTCTCTGATCTGGAGGACTCACTAAACAGAGAACATCCCAGGTCATCCCTACTGTCTCTGATCTGGAGGACTCACTAAACAGAGAACATCCCTGGTCATCCCTACTGCCTCTGATCTGGAGGACTCACTAAACAGAGAACATCCCTGGTCTCCCCTACTGCCTCTGATCTGGAGGACTCACTAAACAGAGAACATCCCTGGTCATCCCTACTGTCTCTGATCTGGAGGACTCACTAAACAGAGAACATCCCTGGTCATCCCTACTAGCCTCTGATCTGGAGGACTCACTAAACAGAGAACATCCCAGGTCATCCCTACTGTCTCTGATCTGGAGGACTCACTAAACAGAGAACATCCCTGGTCATCCCTACTGCCTCTGATCTGGAGGACTCACTAAACAGAGAACATCCCTGGTCATCCCTACTGCCTCTGATCTGGAGGACTCACTAAACAGAGAACATCCCTGGTCATCCCTACTGCCTCTGATCTGGTGGACTCACTAAACAGAGAACATCCCTGGTCATCCCTACTGCCTCTGATCTGGTGGACTCACTAAACAGAGAACATCCCTGGTCATCCCTACTGCCTCTGATCTGGAGGACTCACTAAACAGAGAACATCCCTGGTCATCCCTACTGCCTCTGATCTGGAGGACTCACTAAACAGAGAACATCCCTGGTCATCCCTACTGCCTCTGATCTGGAGGACTCACTAAACAGAGAACATCCCTGGTCATCCCTACTGTCTCTGATCTGGAGGACTCACTAAACAGAGAACATCCCAGGTCATCCCTACTGTCTCTGATCTGGAGGACTCACTAAACAGAGAACATCCCTGGTCATCCCTACTGCCTCTGATCTGGAGGACTCACTAAACAGAGAACATCCCTGGTCATCCCTACTAGCCTCTGATCTGGAGGACTCACTAAACAGAGAACATCCCAGGTCATCCCTACTGTCTCTGATCTGGAGGACTCACTAAACAGAGAACATCCCTGGTCATCCCTACTGCCTCTGATCTGGAGGACTCACTAAACAGAGAACATCCCTGGTCATCCCTACTGCCTCTGATCTGGAGGACTCACTAAACAGAGAACATCCCTGGTCATCCCTACTGCCTCTGATCTGGAGGACTCACTAAACGAGAACATCCCTGGTCATCCCTACTGCCTTTGATCTGGAGGACTCACTAAACAGAGAACATCCCTGGTCATCCCTACTGCCTCTGATCTGGAGGACTCACTAAACAGAGAACATCCCTGGTCATCCCTACTGCCTCTGATCTGGAGGACTCACTAAACAGAGAACATCCCTGGTCATCCCTACTGCCTCTGATCTGGTGGACTCACTAAACTCTTTCCTACTGCCTTTGATCTGGAGGACTCACTAAACAGAGAACATCCCTGGTCATTCCTACTGCCTCTGATCTGGAGGACTCACTAAACAGAGAACATTCCTGGTCATTTCTACTGCCTCTGATCTGGAGGACTCACTAAACAGAGAACGTCCCTGGTCATCCCTACTGCCTCTGATCTGGAGGACTCACTAAACAGAGAACATCTCTGGTCATCCCTACTGCCTCTGATCTGGTGGACTCACTAAACTCATTCCTACTGCCTTTGATCTGGAGGACTCACTAAACAGAGAACATCCCTGGTCATCCCTACTGCCTCTGATCTGGAGGACTCACTAAACAGAGAACATCCCTGGTCATCCCTACTGCCTCTGATCTGGAGGACTCACTAAACAGAGTACATCCCTGGTCATCCCTACTGCCTCTGATCTGGAGGAATCACTAAACAGAGAACATCCCTGGTCATCCCTACTGCCTCTGATCTGGAGGACTCACTAAACAGAGAACATCCCTGGTCATCCCTACTAGCCTCTGATCTGGAGGACTCACTAAACAGAGAACATCCCAGGTCATCCCTACTGTCTCTGATCTGGAGGACTCACTAAACAGAGAACATCCCTGGTCATCCCTACTGCCTCTAATCTGGAGGACTCACTAAACAGAGAACATCCCTGGTCATCCCTACTGCCTCTGATCTGGAGGACTCACTAAACAGAGAACATCCCTGGTCATCCCTACTGCCTCTGATCTGGAGGACTCACTAAACGAGAACATCCCTGGTCATCCCTACTGCCTTTGATCTGGAGGACTCACTAAACAGAGAACATCCCTGGTCATCCCTACTGCCTCTGATCTGGAGGACTCACTAAACAGAGAACATCCCTGGTCATCCCTACTGCCTCTGATCTGGAGGACTCACTAAACAGAGAACATCCCTGGTCATCCCTACTGCCTCTGATCTGGTGGACTCACTAAACTCTTTCCTACTGCCTTTGATCTGGAGGACTCACTAAACAGAGAACATCCCTGGTCATTCCTACTGCCTCTGATCTGGAGGACTCACTAAACAGAGAACATTCCTGGTCATTTCTACTGCCTCTGATCTGGAGGACTCACTAAACAGAGAACATCCCTGGTCATCCCTACTGCCTCTGATCTGGAGGACTCACTAAACAGAGAACATCTCTGGTCATCCCTACTGCCTCTGATCTGGTGGACTCACTAAACTCATTCCTACTGCCTTTGATCTGGAGGACTCACTAAACAGAGAACATCCCTGGTCATCCCTACTGCCTCTGATCTGGAGGACTCACTAAACAGAGTACATCCCTGGTCATCCCTACTGCCTCTGATCTGGAGGAATCACTAAACAGAGAACATCCCTGGTCATCCCTACTGCCTCTGATCTGGAGGACTCACTAAACAGGTATGACTATTGGGTACTTTCCCCACCTCTGTTCTGGAGCATGTCTGTGTGTTTGCTGAAGCCTATTATCAAGTAGCCCTGTAGAGTTCTCTCATCAGTGGTTAATCGATAACTCAGCTCTCTTCTCATCAGACAGACAGACAGACAGGCAGACAGACAGACAGGCAGGCAGGCAGGCAGGCAGGCAGGCAGGCAGACAGACAGACAGACAGACATCCCTGGTCATCCCTACTGCCTCTGTATGGGCTAGCTGGCTGTATGGGCTAGCTGGCAGTATGGGCTAGTTAGCAGTATGGGCTAGCTGGCTGTATGGGCTAGCTGGCAGTATGGGCTAGCTGGCTGTATGGGCTAGTTGGCAGTATGGGCTAGCTGGCAGTATGGGCTAGCTGGCAGTATGGGCTAGCTGGCTGTATGGGCTAGCTTGCTGTATGGGCTAGCTGGCAGTATGGGCTAGCTGGCAGTATGGGCTAGCTGGCTGTATGGGCTAGCTGGCTGTATGGCTGTATGGGCTAGCTGGCTGTATGGGCTAGCTGGCTGTATGGGCTAGCTGGCAGTATGGGCTAGCTGGCTGTATGGGCTAGCTGGCAGTATGGGCTAGCTGGCTGTATGGGCTAGCTGGCTGTATGGGCTAGCTGGCTGTATGGGCTAGTTAGCATTATGGGCTAGCTGGCTGTATGGGCTAGTTAGCAGTATGGGCTAGCTGGCTGTATGGGCTAGCTGGCTGTATGGGCTAGCTGGCAGTATGGGCTAGTTAGCAGTATGGGCTAGCTGGCTGTATGGGCTAGCTGGCTGTATGGGCTAGCTGGCTGTATGGGCTAGCTGGCAGTATGGGCTAGTTAGCAGTATGGGCTAGCTGGCTGTATGGGCTAGCTGGCAGTATGGGCTAGCTGGCTGTATGGGCTAGCTGGCAGTATGGGCTAGCTGGCTGTATGGGCTAGCTGGCTGTATGGGCTAGCTGGCTGTATGGGCTAGCAGTGAGTGAGTCAACGAGCAACCGATTGAGAAAAGTAGAAGACGGTATTGCAATCCTCTGAGGCTTCAAACCTCATTGAAATAGAAACTATCCAATGGGTAGGTCCCAAATGGCCCCCTCTACCCTATGGTTCACTATCTCTCTACCCTATGGTTCACTACCTCTCTACCCTATGGTTCACTACCTCTCTACCCTATGGTTCACTACCTCTCTACCCTATGGTTCACTACCTCTAAACTCTATGGTTCACTACCTCTCTACCCTATGGTTCACTACCTCTCTACCCTACTCTATGGTTCACTACCTCTCTACCCTATGGTTCACTACCTCTCTACCCTATGGTTCACTACCTCTCTACTCTATGGTTCACTACCTCTCTACTCTATGGTTCACTACCTCTCTACCCTATGGTTCACTACCTCTCTACCCTATGGTTCACTACCTCTCTACCCTATGGTTCACTACCTCTCTACTCTATGGTTCACTACCTCTCTACCCTATGGTTCACTACCTCTCTACCCTACTCTATGGTTCACTACCTCTCTACCCTATGGTTCACTACCTCTCTACCCTATGGTTCACTACCTCTCTACTCTATGGTTCACTACCTCTCTATGGTTCACTACCTCTCTATGGTTCACTACCTCTCTATGGTTCACTACCTCTCTACTCTATGGTTCACTACCTCTCTACCCTATGGTTCACTACCTCTCTACACCATTGTCTATGGGAAACATCCCACAGGTCATGTCATCAAAGTCAATCTAATTTTAAAAAACAAAGACTTCTGGGTCACTAACGACCACAGGTCGATGCGGTAGCAGAAAAGGTTCTGTTGCCTAGCAGCCCCACAGAACGCTTCTGTCAGCGAGCGTTGGCAGGTGGGCGCAGAGATGGAATAATTCACAAAATGGGACATACACCAAATTGAGACTCTGCCTGCAGATTTCTGCAAAAAAAACATCCTCCGTGTACGACGTAAAACACCAAATAATGCATGCAGAGCAGAAATAGGTCGATACCCGCTAATGATCAAAATCCAGAAAAGAGCCGTTCAATTCTGCAACCACTTAAAAGGCAGTGATTCTCAAACCTATTTATTTCACCTTTATTTAACCAGGTAGGCTAGTTGAGAACAAGTCCTTTATTTAACCAGGTAGGCTAGTTGAGAACAAGTCCTTTATTTAACCAGGTAGGCCAGTTGAGAACAAGTCCTTTATTTAACCAGGTAGGCCAGTTGAGAACAAGTCCTTTATTTAACCAGGTAGGCCAGTTGAGAACAAGTCCTTTATTTAACCAGGTAGGCCAGTTGAGAACAAGTCCTTTATTTAACCAGGTAGGCCAGTTGAGAACAAGTCCTTTATTTAACCAGGTAGGCCAGTTGAGAACAAGTCCTTTATTTAACCAGGTAGGCTAGTTGAGAACAAGTTCTCATTTACAACTGCGACCTGGCCAAGATAAAGCAAAGCAGTGCGACACAGACAACAACACAGAGTTACACATAAACAAACGTATAGTCAACAAAGCCATCACCTACAGAGAGATGAACCTGGAGAAGAGTCCCCTAAGCAAGCTGGTCCTGGGCCTCTGTTCACAAACACAAACAGCCCACAGAGCCCCAGGACAGCAACACAATTAGATCCAACCAAATCATGAGAAAACAAAAAGATAATTACTTGACACATTGGAAAGAATTAACAAAAAAACTGAGCAAACTAGAATGTTATTTCAAATAAACTCAAATCAATTATTTTTGTCACATGCGTCGAATACAACAGGTGGGCTGACTTACAAGCCTTTAAATGCTGACTTTCAAGCCTTTAACCAACAATGCAGTTTTAAGAAAATACCCCATATTCATAACAACAGAGAGTAGCAGTGGTGTAAAAGGGGGGGGCAATGTAAATAGTCAGGGTAGCCATTTGATTAGATGTTCAGTGGGTCTAGGGTTGCTGGGATAATGGTGTTGATGTGAGCATTACATGGGCTTGCTCCTACCTATCTTTCCGATTTGGTCCTGCCGTACATACCTACACGTACGCTACGGTCACAAGACGCGGGCCTCCTAATTGTCTCTAGAATTTCTAAGCAAACAGCTGGAGGCAGGGCTTTCTCCTATAGAGCTCCATTTTTATGGAATAGTCTGCCTACCCATGTGAGAGACGCAGACTCAGTCTCAACCTTTAAGTCTTTACTGAAGACACATCTCTTCAGTAGGTCCTATGATTAAGCAGCACTGTAGAAACTAATAATACATTACAACGGAACGATTTGATTAGTGTAGTGTTAGCTAGCTACATAGTTGTCTTTGCTGTCTTTGTATCTAAGATAATTGTGTAGTTTAGAGTAATTATCGAGGTTACCTAGCCAGCTACACTTTCAAACAAAGTCAACAACGCAGCCACTGCTAGCTAGCCTACTTCACCAGCCAGCAGTACTGTATCATTTTAATCGTTTTAGTCAATAAGATTTTCGCAACGTAGCTTAACTTTCTGAACATTCGAGACGTGTAGTCCACTTGTCATTCCAATCTCCTTTGCATTAGCGTAGCCTCTTCTGTAGCTTGTCAACTATGTGTCTGTCTATCCCTGTTCTCTCCCCTCTGCACAGGCCATACAAACGCTTCACACCGCGTGGCCGCTGCCACTCTAACCTGGTGGTCCCAGCGCGCACGACCCACGTGGAGTTCCAGGTCTCCGGCAGCCTCTGGAACTGCCGGTCTGCGGCCAACAAGGCTGAGTTCATCTCAGCCTATGCTACCCTCCAGTCCCTAGACTTCCTGGCGCTGACGGAAACATGGATTACCACAGATAACACTGCAACTCCTACTGCTCTCTCCTCGTCTGCCCACGTATTCTCGCATAACCCTAGAGCATCGAGCCAGCGGGGTGGTGGCACTGGAATCCTCATCTCTCCCAAGTGGACATTCTCTCTTTCTCCCCTGACCCATCTGTCTATCGCCTCCTTTGAATTCCATGCTGTCACAGTTACCAGCCCTTTCAAGCTTAACATCCTTATCATTTATCGCCCTCCAGGTTCCCTTGGAGAGTTCATCAATGAGCGTGACGCCTTGATAAGTTCCTTTCCTGAGGATGGCTCACCTCTCACAGTTCTGGGTGACTTTAACCTCCCCACGTCTACCTTTGACTCATTCCTCTCTGCCTCCTTCTTTCCACTCCTCTCCTCTTTTGACCTCACCCTCTCACCTTCCCCCCCTACTCACAAGGCAGGCAATACGCTTGACCTCATCTTTACTAGATGCTGTTCTTCCACTAATCTCATTGCAACTCCCCTCCAAGTCTCCGACCACTACCTTGTATCCTTTTCCCTCTCGCTCTCATCCAACACTTCTCACTCTGCCCCTACTCGGATGGTATTGCGCCGTCCCAACCTTCGCTCTCTCTCTCCCGCTACTCTCTCCTCTTCCATCCTATCATCTCTTCCCTCTGCTCAAACCTTCTCCAACCTATCTCCTGATTCTGCCTCCTCAACCCTCCTCTCCTCCCTTTCTGCATCCTTTGACTCTCTATGTCCCCTATCCTCCAGGCCGGCTCGGTCCTCCCCTCCTGCTCCGTGGCTCGACGACTCATTGCGAGCTCACAGAACAGGGCTCCGGGCAGCCGAGTGGAAATGGAGAACAACTCGCCTCCCTGTGGACCTGGCATCCTTTCACTCCCTCCTCTCTACATTTTCCTCTTCTGTCTCTGCTGCTAAAGCCACTTTCTACCACTCTAAATTCCAAGCATCTGCCTCTAACCCTAGGAAGCTCTTTGCCACCTTCTCCCCCCTCCTGAATCCTCCTCCCCCTCCCCCCCCCCCCCCCTCCTCCCTCTCTGCGGATGACTTCGTCAACCATTTTGAAAAGAAGGTCGACGACATCCGATCCTCGTTTGCTAAGTCAAACAACACCGCTGGTCCTGCTCACACTGCCCTACCCTGTGCTTTGACCTCTTTCTCCCCTCTCTCTCCAGATGAAATGTCACGTCTTGTGACGGCCGGCCGCCCAACAACCTGCCCGCTTGACCCTATCCCCTCCTCTCTTCTCCAGACCATTTCCGGAGACCTTCTCCCTTACCTCACCTCGCTCATCAACTCATCCTTGACCGCTGGCTACGTCCCTTCCGTCTTCAAGAGAGCGAGAGTTGCACCCCTTCTGAAAAAACCTACACTCGATCCCTCCGATGTCAACAACTACAGACCAGTATCCCTTCTTTCTTTTCTCTCCAAAACTCTTGAACGTGCCGTCCTTGGCCAGCTCTCCTGCTATCTCTCTCAGAATTACCTTCTTGATCCAAATCAAGACTAGTCATTCAACTGAGACTGCTCTTCTCTGTGTCACGGAGGCGCTCCGCACTGCTAAAGCTAACTCTCTCTCCTCTGCTCTCATCCTTCTAGACCTATCGGCTGCCTTTGATACTGTGAACCATCAGATCCGCCTCTCCACCCTCTCCGAGTTGGGCATCTCCGGCGCGGCCCACGCTTGGATTGCGTCCTACCTGACAGGTCGCTCCTACCAGGTGGCGTGGCGAGAATCTGTCTCCGCACCACGTGCTCTCACCACTGGTGTCCCCCAGGGCTCTGTTCTAGGCCCTCTCCTATTCTCGCTATACACCAAGTCACTTGGCTCTGTCATATCCTCACATGGGACATTGTAAAGTCCATGGAGAATAAGAACACCTCCTCCCAACTGCCCACTGCACTGAGGAAAGGAAACTCTGTCACCACCGATAAGCCCACTATAATTGAGAATTTCAATAAGCATTTTTCTACGGCTGGCCATGCTTTCCACCTAACTACCCCAACTGCATTCAACAGCACTGCACCCCCCACAGCTACTCGCCCAAGCCTCCCCCATTTCTCCTTCTCCCAAATCCATTCAGCTGATGTTCTGAAAGAGCTGCAAAATCTGGACCCCTACAAATCAGCTGGGCTTGACAATCTGGACCCTTTCTTTCTAAAATTATCTGCCGAAATTATTGCAACCCCTATTACTAGCCTGTTCAACCTCTCTTTCGTGTCGTCTGAGATCCCCATAGATTGGAAAGCAGCTGCTGTCATCCCCCTCTTCAAAGGAGGTGACACTCTTGACCCAAATTGCTACAGACCTATATCCATCCTACCCTGCCTTTCTAAGGTCTTCGAAAGCCAAGTCAACAAACAGATTACCGACCATTTCGAATCCCACCGCACCCTCTCCGCTATGCAATCTGGTTTCAGAGCTGGTCATGGGTGCACCTCAGCCACGCTCAAGGTCCTAAACGACATCGTAACCGCCATCGATAAGAAACAATACTGTGCTGCAGTATTCATTGACCTGCCCAAAGCTTTTGACTCTGTTAATCACCACATCCTCATTGGCAGACTCAGTAGCCTTGGTTTCTCAAACGATTGCGTCGCCTGGTTCACCAACTACTTCTCTGACAGAGTTCAGTGTGTCAAATCGGAGGGCCTACTGTCTGGACCTCTGGCAGTCTCTATGGGGGTGCCACAGGGTTCAATTCTTGGGCCAACTCTTTTCTCTGTATACATCAATGATGTCGCTCTTGCTGCTGGTGAATCTCTGATCCACCTCTATGCAGACGACACCATTCTGTATACTTCTGGCCCTTCTTTGGACACTGTGTTAACAACCCTCCAGACGAGCTTCAATGCCATTCAACTCTCCTTCCGTGGTCTCCAACTGCTCCTAAACACAAGTAAAACTAAATGCATGCTCTTCAACCGATCGCTGCCTGCACCTGCCCGCCTGTCCAGCATCACTTCTCTGGACGGTTCTAACTTAGAATTTGTGGACAACTACAAATACCTAGGTGTCTGGTTAGACTGTACACTCTCCTTCCAGACTCACATCAATCATCTCCAATCCAAAGTTAAATCTAGAATTGGCTTCCTATTTCGCAACAAAGCATCCTTCACTCATGCTGCCAAACATACCCTCGTAAAACTGACCATCCTACCAATCCTCGACTTCGGCGATGTTATTTACAAAATAGCCTCCAATACCCTACTCAACAAGCTGGATGCAGTCTATCACAGTGCCATCCGTTTTGTCACCAAAGCCCCATATACTACCCACCACTGCGACGTGTTCGCTCTCGTTGGCTGGCCTTCGCTTCATAATCGTCGCCAAACACATTGGCTCCAGGTCATCTACAAGACCCTGCTAGGTAAAATCCCCCCTTATCTCCGCTCACTGGTCACCATAGCAGCACCCACCTGTAGCACGCGCTCCAGCAGGTATATCTCTCTGGTCACCCCTAAAGCCAACTCCTCCTTTGGTCGTCTCTCCTTCCAGTTCTCTGCTGCCAATGACTGGAACGAACTACAAAAATCTCTGAAACTGGAAACACTTATCTCCCTCACTAGCTTTAAGCACCAGCTGTCAGAGCAGCTCACAGATCACTGCACCTGTACACAGCCCATCTATAATTTAGCCCAAACTACTACCTCTTCCCCTACTGTATTTATTTATTTTATTTATTTTGCTCCTTTGCACCATATTAATTATATTTTAACTTTGAACTTTCTTCAAACTACAAATCTACCATTCCAGTGTTTTTCTTGCTATACTTTATTTACTTTGCCACCATGGCCTTTTTTGCCTTTACCTCCCTTATCTCACATCATTTGCTCACATTGTATATAGTCTTATTTTTTTCTACTGCATCATTGATTGTATGTTGTTTTACTCCATGTGTAACTCTGTGTTTTTGTATGTTGTCGAACTGCTTTGCTTTATCTTGGCCAGGTCGCAATTGTAAATGAGAACTTGTTCTCAACTTGCCTACCTGGTTAAATAAAGGTGAAATAAATTTTAAAAAATGGTCTCTCCTATCATTGCTATGCAGATGACACACAATTAATCTTCTCCTTTCCCCCTTCTGATAACCAGGTGGCGAATCGCATCTCTGCATGTCTGGCAGACATATCAGTGTGGATGACGGATCACCACCTCAAGCTGAACCTCGGCAAGACGGAGCTGCTCTTCCTCCCGGGGAAGGACTGCCCGTTCCATGATCTCGCCATCACGGTTGACAACTCCATTGTGTCCTCCTCCCAGAGTGCTAAGAACCTTGGCGTGACCCTGGACAACACCCTGTCGTTCTCAACTAACATCAAGGCGGTGACCCGTTCCTGTAGGTTCATGCTCTACAACATTCGCAGAGTACGACCCTGCCTCACACAGGAAGCGGCGCAGGTCCTAATCCAGGCACTTGTCATCTCCCGTCTGGATTACTGCAACTCGCTGTTGGCTGGGCTCCCTGCCTGTGCCATTAAACCCCTACAACTCATCCAGAACGCCGCAGCCCGTCTGGTGTTCAACCTTCCCAAGTTCTCTCACGTCACCCCGCTCCTCCGCTCTCTCCACTGGCTTCCAGTTGAAGCTCGCATCCGCTACAAGACCATGGTGCTTGCCTACGGAGCTGTGAGGGGAACGGCACCTCCGTGCCTTCAGGCTCTGATCAGGCCCTACACCCAAACAAGGGCACTGCGTTCATCCACCTCTGGCCTGCTCGCCTCCCTACCTCTGAGGAAGTACAGTTCCCGCTCAGCCCAGTCAAAACTGTTCGCTGCTCTGGCACCCCAATGGTGGAACAAACTCCCTCACGACGCCAGGACAGCGGAGTCAATCACCACCTTCCGGAGACACCTGAAACCCCACCTCTTTAAGGAATACCTAGGATAGGATAAAGTAATCCTTCTAACCCCCCCCCTTAAAAGATTCGATGCACTATTGTAAAGTGGTTGTTACACTGGATATCATAAGGTGAATGCACCAATTTGTAAGTCGCTCTGGATAAGAGCGTCTGCTAAATGACTTAAATGTAAATGTAAATGTAAGTATAGTCTGGCCCAGGAGTGTGAAGGTGAACGGAAAGGCTGGAACAACGAACCGCCCTTGATGTCTCTGCCTGGCCGGTTTCCCCTCTTTCCACTGGGATTCTCTGCCTCTGGCTTACTGGTGTTCTTCCATGCCGTCCCTGGGAGGGGTGCGTCACTTGAGTGGGTTGAGTCACTGACGTGGTCTTCCTGTCTGGGTTGGCGCCCCCCCTTGGGCTGTGCCGTGGTGGAGATCTTTGTGGGCTATACTCGGCCTTGTCCCGGGATGGTATGTTGGTGGTTGGAGATATCCCTCCAGTGGTGTGGAGGCTGTGCTTTGGCAAAGTGGGTGGGGTTATATCCTACCTGTTTGGCCCTGTCCGGGGGTTTCATCGGATGGGGCCACAGTGTCTCCTGACCCCTCCTGTCTCAGCCTCCAGTATTTATGCTGCAGTAGTTTATGTGTCGGGGGGCTAGGGTCAGTCTGTCACATCTGGAGTATTTCTCTTGTCTTTTCCGGTGTCCTGTGTGAATTTAAATATGCTCTCTCTAATTTTCTCTTTCTCTTTCTTTCTTTCTCTCTTTCGGGAGCCCTAGGACCGTGCCTCAGGACTACCTGGCTTGATGACTCCTTGCTGTCCCCAGTTCACCTGGCCGTGCTGCTGCTCCAGTTTCAACTGTTCTGCCTGCGGCTATGGAACCCTGACCTGTTCACCGGACGTGCTACCTGTCCCAGACCTGCTGTTTTCAACTCTCTAGAGACAGCAGGAGCGGTAGAGATAATCTCAATGATCAGCTATGAAAAGCCAACTGACATTTACTCTTGAGGTGCTGACTTGTTGCACCCTCGACAACGACTATGATTATTATTATTTGACCATGCTGGTCATTTGTGAACATTTTAACATCTTGACCATGTTCTGTTATAATATCCACCCGGCACAGCCAGAAGAGGACTGGCCACCCCTCATAGCCTGGTTCCTCTCTAGGTTTCTTCCTAGGTTTTTGGCCTTTCTAGGGAGTTTTTCCTAGGGAGTTTTTCCTAGCCACCGTGCTTCTTTCACATGCATTGCTTGCTGTTTGGGGTTTTAGGCTGGGTTTCTGTACAGCACTTTGAGATATCAGCTGATGTACGAAGGGCTATATAAATAAATTTGATTTGATGCTAATGCAGTACGCCACAGGATGTTTTTGTACTGGTCAAAGGCAGTCAGGTCTGGGGTGAACTAAGGGCTATATCTGTTCTTAGTTCTACATTTTTTGAAAGCACTTTTAAAGAGCAACCAGGCGTCCTCTACTGACGGGATGAGGTCAATATCCTTCCAGGATACCCGGGCCAGGTCGATTAGAAAGGCCTGCTCGCTGAAGTGTTTTAGGGAGCGTTTGACTGTGAAGACAGCTTCTCCATCCTGGAGGGGGAAAACAATTACTTCCAGGCCCAGGGACATGTACTAGTCTGTGGCGACCTAAATGCCAAAACCGGACAAGAACCTGACACCCTCAACACACAGGTGGACAAACACCTGCCTGGAGGTGACAGCATTCCCTCCCCCATATGCCCCCCTAGGCACAACTATGAGAACATAACCAACAAAACTCACAACTCCTGCAGGTCTGTCGCACGCTGGGTATGTACATAGTCAATGGTAGGCTTCGAGGGGATTCCTACGGTAGGTACATGTCACGTCCTGACCAGTATAAGGGGTTATTTGTTATTGTAGTTTGGTCAGGACGTGGCAGGGGGGTGTTTGTTTAGAGTGTTTCGGGGTTTGTTGGGCTATGTGTTTATGTAGAGGGGTGTTTGTTTAGAGTGTTCCGGGGTTTTTGGTTATGTTCTATGTTAGTATATTTCTATGTTCTGGTCTAGTCTTTGTAGTTCTATGTTTAGGGTAATTGGTTTGACCTTCAATTGGAAGCAGCTGTTCTTCGTTGCCTCTGATTGAAGGTCCTATATAGAGGGGTGTTTTTGTAATGGGTTTTGGTGGGAAGTTGTTTTTGCATTGCTGTGTGTAGCCTGCAAGACTGTTTGTCGTTCGGTCGTTTTCTTGTTTTTGTTTTGTAAGTGTTCAATAAAAGTAAATATGAGCACTCAACCCGCTGCGCCTTGGTCTACTCCATACGACGACCGTTACAGTACACCTATAGCTCATCTCCTGGCAGTAGTACTGTAGACTACTTTATCACTGACCTCAAACCCAGAGTCTCTCAGAGCGTTCACAGTCAGCACACTGACACCCCTATCAGATCACAGCAAAATCACAGTCTACTTGAAGAGAGCAATACTCAATCATGAGGCATCAAAGCCAAAGGAACTGAGTAATATTAAGAAATGCTATAGATGGAAGGAAAGTAGTGTGGAAACCAACCAAAAAACTATTAGGCAACAACAAATTCAATCCCTTTTAGACAACGTCCTGGCCAAAACGTTCCACTGTAATAGTGAAGGTGGAAACTTGGCAGTAGAAAATCTTAACAGTATATTTGACCTCGCAGATTCCCTATCAAAATCTAAAAAATTTCAAACAGAAAACCGAAGAAAATGAACAACACTGACAAATGGTTTGGTGAAGAATGCAAAACCCTAAGAAAGAAATTGAGAAACCTGTCCAACCGAAAACATAGAGACCCAGAGAGTCGACGCCTTCACTATGGTGAATCACTAAAACAATACAGAAATACACTACGGAAAAAGAAGGAACAGCACGTCAGAAATCAGCTCAATGTAATTGAAGAATCCACAGACTCTAACCACTTCTGGGGAAAAATTGGAAAACACAAAACAAACAACAACATGAAGAGTTATGTATCCAAAATGGAGATTTGTGGATTAACCACTTATCCAATCTTTTTGTCCCTATAACAAAGAACAAACAGCAAAAACATATACATGATCAAATACAAAATATTTGAAATGTCTATTCTTTTAGAACTTCTGTGAGTGTAATGTTTTCTGTTAATTTGTATTGTTTATTTCACTTTTGTTTATTATCTACTTCACGTGATTTGGCAATGTAAACATATGTTTCCCATGACAATAAAGACCTTGAAATTAATTGAGTGAGAGAGGGGCACAGAGACATTAAGAGAAAAGCAGAGAGAGAAACAGAGACATTAAGAGCAAAGCAGAGACAGAGAGATACAGTATGAGGGAGGAGAGGTAGACAGATATACAGTATGATGGAGGAGAGGCAGACAGAGATACAGTATGATGGAGAGGCAGACAGAGATACAGTATGATGGAGAGGCAGACAGACAGAGATACAGTATGATGGAGGAGAGGCAGACAGATATACAGTATGATGGAGAGGCAGACAGACAGAGAAACAGTATGAGGGAGGAGAGGCAGACAGATATACAGTATGATGGAGAGGCAGACAGACAGAGATACAGTATGATGGAGGAGAGGCAGACAGATATACAGTATGATGGAGAGGCAGACAGACAGAGAAACAGTATGAGGGAGGAGAGGCAGACAGATATACAGTATGATGGAGAGGCAGACAGACAGAGATACAGTATGATGGAGGAGAGGCAGACAGATATACAGTATGATGGAGAGGCAGACAGACAGAGAAACAGTATGAGGGAGGAGAGGCAGACAGATATACAGTATGATGGAGAGGCAGACAGACAGAGATACAGTATGATGGAGGAGAGGCAGACAGAGATACAGTATGATGGAGGAGAGGCAGACAGAGATACAGTATGATGGAGGAGAGGCAGACAGAGATACAGTATGATGGAGAGGCAGACAGAGATACAGTATGATGGAGGAGAGGCAGACAGAGATACAGTATGATGGAGGAGAGGCAGACAGACAGACAGAGATACACTATGATGGAGGAGAGGCAGACAGAGATACAGTATGAGGGAGGAGAGGCAGACAGAGATACATTATGATGGAGGAGAGGCAGACAGAGATACAGTATGATGGAGAGGCAGATAGAGATACAGTATGATGGAGGAGAGGCAGACAGAGATACAGTATGATGGAGAGGCAGACAGAGATACAGTATGATGGAGGAGAGGCAGACAGAGATACAGTATGATGGAGGAGAGGCAGACAGAGATACAGTATGATGGAGGAGAGGCAGACAGAGATACAGTATGATGGAGGAGAGGCAGACAGAGATACAGTATGATGGAGGAGAGGCAGATAGAGATACAGTATGATGGAGGAGAGGCAGACAGAGATACAGTATGATGGAGGAGAGGCAGATAGAGATACAGTATGATGGAGGAGAGGCAGACAGAGATACAGTATGATGGAGGAGAGGTAGACAGAGATACAGTATGATGGAGAGGCAGACAGAGATACAGTATGATGGAGAGGCAGACAGACAGAGATACAGTATGAGGGAGGAGAGGCAGACAGAGATACAGTATGATGGAGAGGCAGATAGAGATACAGTATGATGGAGGAGAGGCAGACAGAGATACAGTATGATGGAGAGGCAGACAGAGATACAGTATGATGGAGGAGAGGCAGACAGAGCTACAGTATGATGGAGGAGAGGCAGACAGAGATACAGTATGATGGAGAGGCAGACAGAGATACAGTATGATGGAGAGGCAGACAGAGATACAGTATGATGGAGGAGAGGCAGACAGAGATACAGTATGATGGAGGAGAGGCAGACAGAGATACAGTATGATGGAGGAGAGACAGACAGAGATACAGTATGATGGAGAGGCAGATAGAGATACAGTATGATCAAATCAAATCAAAATCAAATCAAATTTATTTATATAGCCCTTCGTATATCAGCTGAAATCTCAAAGTGCTGTACAGAAACCCAGCCTAAAACCCCAAACAGCAAGCAATGCATGTGAAAGAGGCACGGTGGCTAGGAAAAACTACCTAGGAAAAACTCCCTAGAAAGGCCAAAAACCTAGGAAGAAACCTAGAGAGGAACCAGGCTATGAGGGGTTTCCAGTCCTCTTCTGGCTGTGCCGGGTGGATATTATAACAAAACATGGTCAAGATCTTAAAATGTTCATAAATGACCAGCATGGTCAAATAATAATAATCATTGTAGTTGTCGAGGGTGCAACAAGCACGTCCGGTGAACAGGTCAGGGTTCCGTAGCCGCAGGCAGAACAGTTGAAACTGGAGCAGCAGCATGGCCAGGTGGACTGGGGACAGCAAGGAGTCATCATGCCAGGTAGTCCCGAGGCATGGTCCTAGGGCTCAGGTCCTCCGAGAGAAAGAAAGAAAGAGAGAAAGAGAGAATTAGAGAGAGCATATTTAAATTCACACAGGACACCGGATAAGACAAGAGAATACTCCAGATGAAACAGACTGACCCTAGCCCCCCGGCACATAAACTACTGCAGCATAAATACTGGAGGCTGAGACAGGAGGGATCAGAAGACACTGTGGCCCCATCCGATGATACCCCCGGATGGAGGAGAGGCAGACAGAGAGATACAGTATGATGGAGGAGAGGCAGACAGAGATACAGTATGATGGAGAGGCAGACAGAGATACAGTGTGAGGGAAGGGAGAGGCAGAGAGTGTGTGAAACTGAGATTAGAGACAGAGAGATTCAGTATGAGAGAGAGGAGAATCAGAGTGTGTGAGACCGAGAGAGAGAGACAGTATGCAGAGTGTACCCGCGGTGCCCCCGTCTCATCCAGAGTGTTGCTGATGCTGCTGCTTAATGAAAGAATTCACCTGTTACCATGGAGACTGGAACAGCTGGCTAGATCTAGTAGTGATGGGAAGTCACTCCTCTTATCTCGCCTCGCGTCACTCAGCTGTATTACTGGGCTAGGCTAACACGTTGTCTATCTCCTCCCATCACTCAGCTGTATTACTGGGCTAGGCTAACGTGTTCTCTCTCTCCTCCCATCACTCAGCTATATTATTGGGCTAGGCTAACGTGTTCTCTATCACACACTCAGCTGTATTACTGGGCTAGGCTAACACGTTGTCTATCTCCTCACATCACTCAGCTGTATTATTGGGCTAGGCTAACGCGTTCTCTCTCTCCTCCCATCACACAGCTGTATTACTGGGCTAGGCTAACACGTTGTCTATCTCCTCCCATCACTCAGCTGTATTACTGGGCTAGGCTAACACGTTGTCTATCTCCTCCCATCACTCAGCTGTATTACTGGGCTAGGCTAACACGTTGTCTATCTCCTCCCATCACTCAGCTGTATTATTGGGCTAGGCTAACGTGTTCTCTCTCTCCTCCCATCACACAGCTGTATTACTGGGCTAGGCTAACATGTGTTCTCTATGACACACACGGCTGTATTACTGGGCTAGGCTAACGTGTTCTCTCTCTCCTCCCATCACTCAGCTGTATTACAGTGCTGTGGTGGCGTAACATGACAGGTTGTGATACAGCCCGGAATTGAACCACGGTCTGTAGTGGTTCAAGCACTGCAGTGCCTCTAGCACTGCAATGCAGTGCAGTAGACCACTGCGCCACTCTGGATTAAATAAGCAGACTTGAATAAAAAAACGAATATAAATAAATACTAGACGGATGTCTACAACTCTAATATGCTTCTGTTGATTTATTGAGACCTGTACGAATAGACAATGGTTCAATCCCTACTGGGATCTCCGCCAGGGTCAAAACGTTGTCCGTTTGGTGTGTCTCAATACATCACAGTGGATGATATCAGAGACGCAGACTGTTCTCCATCTGCTAAAATCAGCTTCTGAGACGTGGAGAGAGTTTGTTACTATTACCACATAGTTACTATTACCACAGAGTTACTATTACCACAGAGTTACTATTACCACATAGTTACTATTACCACAGAGTTACTATTACCACATAGTTACTATTACCACAGAGTTACTATTACCACATAGTTACTATTACCACAGAGTTACTATTACCACAGTGTTACTTTTACCACAGAGTTACTATTACCACACAGTTACTATTACCACAGAGTTACTATTACCACAGAGTTACTATTACCACAGAGTTACTATTACCACAGAGTTACTATTACCACAGAGTTACTATTACCACAGAGTTTGTTACTTTTACCACAGAGTTACTATTACCACAGAGTTACTATTACCACAGAGTTTGTTACTTTTACCACAGAGTTACTATTACCACAGAGTTACTATTACCATAGAGTTACTATTACCACAGAGTTACTATTACCACAGAGTTTGTTACTTTTACCACAGAGTTACTATTACCACAGAGTTACTATTACCATAGAGTTACTATTACCACAGAGTTACTATTACCACAGAGTTTGTTACTTTTACCACAGAGTTACTATTACCACAGAGTTACTATTACCACAGAGTTACTATTACCACAGAGTTTGTTACTTTTACCACAGAGTTACTATTACCACAGAGTTACTATTACCACAGAGTTTGTTACTTTTACCACAGAGTTACTATTACCACAGAGTTACTATTACCACAGAGTTACTATTACCACAGAGTTACTATTACCACATAGTTTGTTACTTTTACCACAGAGTTACTATTACCACAGAGTTACTATTACCATATAGTTTGTTACTATCGCCACAGAGTTACTATTACCACATAGTTACTATCACCACAGAGTTAGTATCACCACATAGTTACTATCACCACAGAGTTAGTATCACCACATAGTTACTATCACCACATAGTTACTATTACCACATAGTTACTATCACCACAGAGTTAGTATCACCACAGAGTTACTATTACCACAGAGTTACTATTACCACAGAGTTACTATTACCACAGAGTTACTATTACCACAGAGTTAGTATCACCACAGAGTTACTATTACCACAGAGTTATTATTACCACAGAGTTACTATTACCACAGAGTTACTATTACCACAGAGTTACTATTACCACAGAGTTTGTTACTATTACCACAGAGTAACTATTACCACAGAGTAACTATTACCACAGAGTACCAAGTCAATGTCTGGAGGTGCGGGTTAGTTGAGGTAATTGAGGTACTATGTACATAGGGGTAAAGGGAGTGAATAGATAATAAACGGTGAGTAGCAGTAGCGTAAAATAAGGAGGTCATTGCTAATAGTCCAGGTGGCCATTTTATAAACTGTTCAGCAGTCTGATGGCTTGGGGTAGAAGCTGTTCAGCAGTCTGATGGCTTGGGGGTAGAAGCTGTTCAGCAGTCTGATCATATCTACCTCAAATACCTTATTTTTATCTATACTGATGCCGATGTCTTATGGATTGGGTGTAGAAGCTGTTAAAACTTCTTAATAAGGCTAGGGGGCACTATTTTCACGTCTGGATGAAAAGTGTGCCCAAAGTAAACTGCCTGCTACTCAGGCCCAGAAGCCCATATTATTACTAGATTTGGATAGAAAACACTCTAAAGTTTCTAAAACTGTTTGAATGATGTCTGTGAGTATAACAGAACTTATTTGGCAGGCGAAACCCTGAGGACAAACCATGACAAACCAATTATCACGCTCTGACCTAGGAGAGCTGTGTTTTCTCTGTTTAGCTAGGTCAGGGTGTGATAGGTGGGTGGGCATTCTATGTTTTGTTTTTCTATGTTTTGGCCGGGTATGGTTTCCAATCAGAGGCAGCTGTCTTTCGTTGTCTCTGATTGGAAGCCATACTTAGGCAGCCTGTTTTTCCCTTTGTTTTCGTGGGATCTTGTTTTTGTGCAGCTGTGTTTATTGCAGCCCCATAACGTCACGTTTGTTTCTGTTTCACCTGTTTTCTTGGTTTGTTCGGGTTCACTAAATAAAGATGTGGGCCTACTGGCACGCTGCGCCTTGGCTGATTTATGACAGGGAATTCGAAGACAGCACTCGTGACAGAAGATCCCACCAAAAGAAAGCCAAGCAGCGTGCGCTCACCAGGAAGACGAGCGGGACCAAGCAGTGTGGATCAGAGGACTGGACCTGGGAAGAGATCCTGGATGGGGCAGAACCTTGGACAAGGCCGGGGGAGCATCGCCGCCCGCCGGAGGAGATAGAGGCAGCGAAGGCGGAACGGCGATACTGGGAAGAACGGCTAAGAAAGCAACAGGAGGCCGAGAGGCAGTGCCAAAGAATTTTTGGGGTGGGGGCACATGGGTAGATTGGCTAAGGCGGGTTTAAGACCTGAGCCAACTCTCCGTGCTTACCGTGGGGAGCAAGTGACTGTTATGCTGCCCACTGATCCCCCCGCTTCTGTGTGTCTGGAGGAACCAGACCGTGGATCATCGCCGGAGGCTCTGGAACACCAACCGCCGCTGAAGACTCCGGCAGACATCCCCTCCGGCGCTATTATATGAAATGTTAAAATCTTTATCATTACTCATATAACAAGGTTCCGTACCCCCTATGGGCATAATGCCTCAGGTTGTCACATTTTATTTATTTTTTACCCCCTTTTTCTCCCCAATTTCATGGTATCCAATCCAATCCAGTTACTGTCTTGTCTCATCTCTACAACTCCCACATAGACTCGGAAGAGGCAAAGGTCGAGAGCCATGCGTCCCCCGAAACACAACCCAACCAAGCCGCACTGCTTCTTGACACAGCGCGCCTCCAACCCGGAAGCCAGCCGCACCAACATGTCGGAGGAAACACCGTACACCTGGCGACCTGGTCAGCGTGCACTGCGCCTGGCCCGCCACAGGAGTCACTAGTGCGCGATGGGACAAGGATATCCCTGCCGGCCAAACCCTCCCTAACCCGGATGACGCTGGGGCCAATTGTGCGCCGCCCCGCGGGCCTCCCGACTCTGGGCTCGAAACCCAGAGTCTCTGGTGGCACAGCTAGCACTGCGATGCAGTGCCTTAGACCACTGCGCCACCGGGGAGGCCAGGGTTGTCATATTATGACTAAAATAGTACTTCCCTCTGACTTCGTGACTCCTTCATTTGCCAAAGTAGTGACAGGTCAACGACAGGTCTGAAGTTTAAGGCCTGATTATATAACCGACAAGTCATTTCACCACATATGGCGAGAAACCAGAAAGCCATTGTAATGTGAATAAGGGGATCCGACAAAACAGACAGGCAGGCAGACAGACTCATTCATCAGCGGGAAAGTTAATTTACCTGATAACACCGATGACATTGTGTGTGTGAGTGTGTGTGTGTGTGTGTGTGTGAGTGTGTGTGTGTGTGTGTGTGTGTGTGTGTGTGTGTGTGTGTGTGTGTGTGTGTGTGTGAGTGTGTGTGTGTGAGTGTGTGTGTGTGTGTGTGCGTGCCTGTGTGTGTGCGTGCCTGTGTGTGTGTGTGTGTGTGTGTGTGTGTGTGTGTGTGTGTGTGTGTGTGTGTGTGTGTGTGTGTGTGTGTGTGTGTGTGTGTGCCTGTGTGTGTGTGTGCGGGCCTGTGTGTGTGCGTGCCTGTGTGTGTGCGTGCCTGTGTGTGTGCGTGCCTGTGTGTGTAATTTGCTTGATAACACCAGCGAGGCTGAGCCGCTCACAGGATTAATTCAGCGGAAAATGTTGATTAAAACATTAGCATATGAAAAGCCGTCTGACCTCAAAGACTATCCCAGATAATGCCGATTTTTATAAATGCAACAGAAACTAAACTAGAGGATTTACTATAGTATTACAATTACATTTGATTATGGTAGAATTTTTACATAATATGCAGTCTTTCCACAATATTTGATGACTACTGACGTGTTGAATGTTGGAAGTTTCATGTTTTTCAAGTTTGAAAATGTATTGTAATAAAAAAAAATAATAATAATTTAAAGTCTCTAACATGGCCTGAAAAAGACAACAGACCTTTCCACAGCCTTTAAATGTCCTCGTGTAGTCTGACTTTGCATATCTAGAGATTAATATAGCTAGTCCATGTTTCTCATGGCTCACCTGTGTAGGTAGGGTCCTATATATATATATAGTACCTCCCTATCACCAACCAATAAACTTCCTCATGATGATCAGCTCAATGTTCCTCATGCATGGTTTACCTGCTCAGGTAACACAGTGTGACTGCTGCTGATGCTGTCGCCGCGGTGACGGACCCCCTGCCGATGACCCAGGCCTGGTCATACTCTGAATGGATGCTTAGCATCAGGCATCGATGGAGTCTGTTCTTACAGCTGATTGGTTGGCTGGTCTCTGTTCTCACAGCTGATTGGTCACTGTCAGCTGTTCTCATCCCTGATTGGCTCTGTCAGTTCCTGGCATGGGCTCTCATCTCCCCTGCTGAAGACCCACCTGGCTCATCCTGGTCTCAGAGCATTTCATATTATTCTGTACGTAAATCCGAGACACTCCTTTTGTATGATATGTTATGTTTCGTATGGTATGCATTCATTTGTGAATGTCCATCATCCATTTCAGATTATACGTATAATGAATTGCAATTCATATGATATGTTACGAATTGCAATTTGTACAATGCATTACAAATTTGCAACATGTGTTATGAAATTGAAAAAAAACTTTGATGTATTACGAATTCCAATTTGTTGTGGCTAGAGGTGGCTACGCTAACGTTAGCTAGCTGGCTAACTTTAGCTAGGCTAGGGGTTAATGTTAGGATTAAGGTTAGGAGTTAGGCTAAAGGGTTGAGGTTAAGGGAAGGGTTAGCTAACATGCTAATTAATTGCAAGTAGTTGCAAAGTTGCTAATTAACTGAAATTTTGTCTGTGATTAGATTCGAACACACAACTTTTGGGTTGCTATACGTTCGCGTTGTGTGCCTACCCATCCATCCCGACCAACTCTTTTAGTTTTTGCCTTGAAAGTAATCTTCTGCTTTTATGTCACCATAACAAAACATAACAGATCATATTCATTTGAGTGGATTTACATTTACTATGTTACTTTTGTTATCAAGTCTGATAAAAGCGTCAATGGAGAAGATCGACATCTTACGAGTTCCAACCCGACTTTGCTATATATTTATCGTGTTTGTCTTGACTACGTCTGTACAGTTCATTCTACATAGCTCTTCTGGGTATCAGATCGACAGTTGCTTAACCTCGATTTCGACTTCAAATACGACTTCAACTCCGACTCAGCTGCTCCAGTGTTCATACCAAAACCCCTGGTTTTCCGGACGACCGACTGATCTCGCTCTCCGTGGTCGACGTTAGCAAAGAATTTAAACAGATTAACAATCACAAGGTTGACAGAATAGCAGGTCGCGTTCTCAAAGCCATGCGCAGACCAGCTGGCAAGTGTTTTCACAGACATTTTCAATCTATCCTTGTCCCAATCTGTAATCCCAACATGTTTCAA
Organism: Salmo trutta; assembly: GCF_901001165.1. Classification (NCBI taxonomy): domain Eukaryota; kingdom Metazoa; phylum Chordata; class Actinopteri; order Salmoniformes; family Salmonidae; genus Salmo; species Salmo trutta. The sequence goes on from NC_042977.1 coordinate 48,525,864, forward strand.
ACTGACCACCATTGTCCCTGTTCCCAAGAGCTCCAAAGTAACCTCCTTATATGACTATGGCTCTATACATTTACATTTTACATTTTTAGTCATGTAGCAGACGCTCTTATACAGAGCGACTTACAGTAGTGAATGCATACATTTCATACATAGATTTTTTTTTGTACTGGCCCCCCTTGGGAATCAAACCCACAATCCTGGCGTTGCAAACACCATGCTCTACCAACTGAGCCACAGCTATAGTACTTATATCTGTAATTATGAGGTGCTTTGAAAAGGCTGTTCATGACACACATAAACAACATTATCCCAGACACCCTAGACCCACTCCAATTCGCATACCGGCCAAATAGGTCGACAGGTTATTAAGCAATCTCAATTAAACTCCACACTGCCCTCACCCACCTGGACAAAAGGAACACTTATGTTAGAATGCTATTCATTGACTACAGTTCAGCGTTCAACACCATAGTCCCCTCCAAACTCATCACCAAGCTAAGGACCCGGGGACTAAACACCTCCCTCTGCAACTGGATCCTGGACTTCCTGATGGGCCGCCCCCAGGTGGTGAGGGTGACAACACGATGGTGGTAAGCGATTGGTCAGCCTACATGGAGGAGGTCAGAGACTTAGCAGATACTGACTGTTTTTCTGATCCACGCGCCTACCTTTTTTTTAAGGTATCTGTGACCAACAGATGCATACAGTGGGGAAAAAAAGTATTTAGTCAGCCACCAATTGTGCAAGTTCTCCCACTTAAAAAGATGAGAGAGGCCTGTAATTTTCAACTATGACAGACAAAATGAGAAAAAAAAATCCAGAAAATCACATTGTAGGATTTTTTATGAATTTATTTGCAAATTATGGTGGAAAATAAGTATTTGGTCACCTACAAACAAGCAAGATTTCTGGCCCTCACAGACCTGTAACTTCTTCTTTAAGAGGCTCCTCTGTCCTCCACTCATTACCTGTATTAATGGCACCTGTTTGAACTTGTTATCAGTATAAAAGACACCTGTCCACAACCTCAAACAGTCACACTCCAAACTCCACTATGGCCAAGACCAAAGAGCTGTCAAAGGACACCAGAAACAAAATTGTAGACCTGCCCAAGGCTGGGAAGACTGAATCTGCAATAGGTAAGCAGCTTGGTTTGAAGAAATCAACTGTGGGAGCAATTATTAGGAAATGGAAGACATACAAGACCACTGATAATCTCCCTCGATCTGGGGCTCCACGCAAGATCTCACCCCGTGGGGTCAAAATTATCACAAGAACAGTGAGCAAAAATCCCAGAACCACACGGGGGGACCTAGTGAATGACCTGCAGAGAGCTGGGACCAAAGTAACAAAGCCTACCATCAGTAACACACTACGCCACCAGGGACTCAAATCCTGCAGTGCCAGACGTGTCCCCCTGCTTAAGCCAGTACATGTCCAGGCCCGTCTGAAGTTTGCTAGAGAGCATTTGGATGATCCAGAAGAGGATTGGGAGAATGTCATATGGTCAGATTAAACCAAAATATAACTTTTTGGTAAAAACTCAACTCGTCGTGTTTGGAGGACAAAGAATGCTGAGTTGCATCCAAAGAACACCATACCTACTGTGAAGCATGGGGGTGGAAACATCATTTGTGGCTGTTTTTCTGCAAAGGGACCAGGACGACTGATCCGTGTAAAGGAAAGAATGAATGGGGCCATGTATCGTGAGATTTTGAGTGAAAACCTTCCATCAGCAAGGGCATTGAAGATGAAACATGGCTGGGTCTTTGAGCATGACAATGATCCCAAACAAACCGCCCGGGCAACAAAGGAGTGGCTTCGTAAGAAGCATTTCAAGGTCCTGGAGTGGCCTAGCCAGTCTCCAGATCTCAACCCCATAGAAAATCTTTGGAGGGAGTTGAAAGTCCGTGTTGCCCAGCGACAGCCCCAAAACATCACTGCTCTAGAGGAGATCTGCATGGCGTAATGGGCCAAAATACCAGCAACAGTGTGTGAAAACCTTGTGAAGACTTACAGAAAACATTTGACCTGTGTCATTCCCAACAAAGGGTATATAACAAAGTATTGAGATAGACTTTTGTTATTGACCAAATACTTATTTTCCACCATAATTTGCAAATAAATTCATAAAAAATCCTACAATGTGATTTTCTGGATTGTTTTTTCTCATTTTGTCTGTCATAGTTGACGTGTACCTATGATGAAAATTACAGGCCTCTCTCATCTTTTTAAGTGGGAGAACTTGCACAATTGGTGGCTGACTAAATACTTTTTCCCCCACTGTATCTGTACTCCCAGTCATGTGAAATCCCTAGATTAGGGTTTAATTTCTTTATTCCAAATTACTGATTTCCTTACATGAACCCAGTAACTCGGTAAATTCTTATAAATTGTTGCATGTTGAGTTTATATTTTTGTTCAAAGTAGTAACCCAAGAGGAATAAACTAAAATACACAAGACTGGAGCTATATACAGGGAGTACCAGATCAATGTGGAGCTATATACAGGGAGTACCAGATCAATGTGGAGCTATATACAGGGAGTACCAGATCAATGTGGAGCTATATACAGGGAGTACCAGATCAATGTGGAGCTATATACAGGGAGTACCAGTACCAGATCAATGTGGAGCTATATACAGGGAGTACCAGTACCAGATCAATGTGGAGCTATATACAGGAAGTACCAGATCAATGTGGAGCTATATACAGGAAGTACCAGATCAATGTGGAGCTATATACAGGAAGTACCAGATCAATGTGGAGCTATATACAGGAAGTACCAGATCAATGTGGAGCTATATACAGGAAGTACCAGTACCAGATCAATGTGGAGCTATATACAGGAAGTACCAGTACCAGATCAATGTGGAGCTATATACAGGGAGTACCAGATCAATGTGGAGCTATATACAGGGAGTACCAGATCAATGTGGAGCTATATACAGGGAGTACCAGATCAATGTGGAGCTATATACAGGAAGTACCAGATCAATGTGGAGCTATATACAGGGAGTACCAGATCAATGTGGAGCTATATACAGGGAGTACCAGTACCAGATCAATGTGCAGAGGTACGAGGTATTTGAGGTAGATATGAACATGAAGGCAGGGTAAAGTGACTAGGCATCAGGATAGATAATAATAAGGTATTTGAGGTAGATATGAACATGAAGGCAGGGTAAAGTGACTAGCCATCAGGATAGATAATAATAAGGTATTTGAGGTAGATATGAACATGAAGGCAGGGTAAAGTGACTAGGCATCAGGATAGATAATAATAAGGTATTTGAGGTAGATATGAACATGAAGGCAGGGTAAAGTGACTAGGCATCAGGATAGATAATAAGAGAGAATAGAGTAGCAGCTGCATGTGATACATATAAAAGTGAAGTTTGTGTATGTGATGTGTGTGTGAGTTGGTGTGTGTAAGTAGTGAATGTGAAATTGTGGGGGTTTTGTGTGTGTGTCAATGTAGTGTGTGTGAGTGAGTGTGTGTATATGGTTTCTATATATAGTGTAGTTAGTGTTTCTAGAGTCAGTGCAAAATAGTTTTGGTACCCTTATTTGGCTATTTAGCAGACTGGCTATTTAGCAGTCTTATGGCTTGGGGGTAGAAGCTGTCTCGAAGCCTGTTGGTCCGAGAACTGATGCTACGGTACCGTGTGCCAGGACGGTAGCAGAGTGAAACAGTCCATAGCTTTGGTGGCTGGAGTCTTTTCAGGTCTTCCTCTGACACCGCCTGGTATAGAGGTCCTGTATGGCAGAAAGCTCGGCCCCAGTGATGTACTGGGCTGTACGCACCACCCTCTGTAGCGCTTTGCGGTCAAGGGTGGTGCATTTGCCATACCAAGCGGTGATGCAGCCAGACAAGATGCTCTCGATGGTGCAGCTGTAGAACTTTTGGAGAATCCGAGGGCCCCATGCCGAATCTTTCCAGCTTCCTGAGGGAGAAGTGACACTGCCGTGTCCTCTTCACGACTGTGCGGGTGTGTGTGGACCATGTTAGGTCCTTAGTGATGTGGACGCCTAAGGAACTCGAAGCTCTTGACCAGCTCCACTGCAGCCCTATCGATGTGGATGGGGCCGTGCTCTCCCCTCTTTCTCCTGTAGTCCACAATCAGCTCCTTGGTCTTACTGACCTTGAGGGAGAGGTTGTTGTCCTGGCACCACACTGCCAGGTCTCTGACCTCCCCATATAGGCTGTCTTAACGTTGTCGGTGATCAGGCCTACCACAGTTGTGTCGTCAGCAAACTTAATGATTTATAAGCATCCAGATTAGTGTCCCGCTCCTTGAAAGCGGCAGCTCTAGCCTTAAGCTCGATGCAGATGTTGCCTGTAATCCATGGCTTCTGGTTGGGATATGTACGTACGGTCACTGTGGGGACGACGTCCTCAATGCACTTATTGATAAAACCAATGACTGATGTGGTATACTCTTCAATGCCATTGGATGAATCGCGGAACATATTCCAGTCTGTGCTAGCAAAACAGTCCTGTAGCTTAGCATCCACGTCATCTGACTACTTCCGTATTGAGCGAGTCACTGGTACTTCCTGCTTTAGTTTTTGCTTGTAAGCAGGAATCAGGAGGATAGAATTATGGTCAGATTTGCCAAATTGAGGGCGGTGGAGAGCTTTGTACGCGTCTCTGTGTGTGGAGTAAAAGTGGTCTAGCTTTTTTTTCTTCCTCTGGTTGCACATGTGACATGCTGGTGGAAATGCGGTAAAACGGATTTAAGTTTGCCTGCATTAAAATCCCCGGCCACAAGGACAGCCGCTTCTGGATGAGCGTTTCTTGTTTGCCCATGGCCTTATACAGCTCGTTGAGTGCCGTCTTAGTGCCAGCATCAGTTTGTGGTGGTAAATAGACAGCTACAAAAAAATATAGAGGAAAACTCTCTTGGTAGATATTGTGGTCTACAGCTTATCATGAGGTATTCTACCTCAGGCGAGCAATACCTTGAGACTTCCTTAATCTGAGACATCGCGCACCAGCTGTTATTGACAAAAAGACACACACCCCCACCCTTCGTCTTACCAGACGTAGCTGTTCTGTCCGGCCAATGCACGGAAAACCCAGCCTACTGTATATTATCCGTGTCGTCGTTCAGCCATAACTCGATGAAACATAAGATATTACAGTTTTTAATGTCCTATTGGTAGGATAGTCTCGAACGGAGATCATCCAGTTTATTCTCCAGTGATTGCACATTGGCCAATAGAACGGGTGGTAGAGGTGGGTTACCCACTCGATGACGAATTCTCACAAGGCACCCTGATCTCCGCCTCCTGTATTTCCGTCTATTCTTCACGTGAATAACGGGGATTTGGGCCTGGTCTCAGAGAAGCAGTATTTCCTTCGCATCAGACTCATTAAAGAAAAAATATTTGTCCAGTTCGAGGTGAATAATCGCTGTTGAATATTCAGGAGTTCCCCGTCAATAAACTATTCAGACAATTGGTCATTGACCTAGCCGTTTTTTATTCAGGGTACAGAAATATCATGTAATGTGTAGTATATTCTGGAGTGTTGAGTGTTCCCTCTTACCTCTGTTGTAGTCTTCACTGTTGAGTCATATATTCGGTAGTGTTGAGTGTTCTCTCTTACCTCTGTTGTAGTCTTCATTATTGAGTCATATATTCAGTAGTGTTGAGTGTTCTCTGTTATAGTCTTCACTATTGAGTCATTAATTCTGGAGTGTTGAGTGTTCTCTCTTACCTCTGTTGTAGTCTTCATTATTGAGTCATATATTCGGTAGTGTTGAGTGTTCTCTGTTGTAGTCTTCACTATTGAGTCATTAATTCTGGAGTGTTGAGTGTTCTCTCTTACCTCTGCTATAGTCTTCACTATTGAGTCATACATTCTGGAGTGTTGAGTGTTCTCTGTTGTAGTCTTCATTATTGAGTCATATATTCGGTAGTGTTGAGTGTTCTCTGTTATAGTCTTCACTATTGAGTCATTCATTCTGGAGTGTTGAGTGTTCTCTGTTGTAGTCTTCATTATTGAGTCATATATTCTGGAGTGTTGAGTGTTCTCTGTTGTAGTCTTCACTATTGAGTCATACATTCTGGAGTGTTGAGTGTTCTCTGTTGTAGTCTTCACTATTGAGTCATACATTCTGGAGTGTTGAGTGTTCTCTGTTGTAGTCTTCACTATTGAGTCATACATTCTGGAGTGTTGAGTGTTCTCTGTTGTAGTCTTCATTATTGAGTCATACATTCTGGAGTGTTGAGTGTTCTCTGTTATAGTCTTCATTATTGAGTCATACATTCTGGAGTGTTGAGTGTTCTCTGTTATAGTCTTCATTATTGAGTCATACATTCTGGAGTGTTGAGTGTTCTCTGTTATAGTCTTCATTATTGAGTCATACATTCTGGAGTGTTGAGTGTTCTCTGTTATAGTCTTCATTATTGAGTCATACATTCTGGAGTGTTGAGTGTTCTCTCTTACCTCTGTTATAGTCTTCATTATTGAGTCATCCTCTATTCCCTAAATCTACTGTACAACCCTGGATAAAGATAATCGTGCAGAGGTGTGTGTATACGTGTGCGTGTGCGTGTGTGTGTGTGTGTGTGTGTGCATTCACTTGTGTCTATGTGTGTGTGTGTGTGTGTGTGTGTGTGTGTGTGTGTGTGCATTCACTTGTGTCTATGTGTGTGTGTGTGTGTGTGTGTGTGTGTGTGTGTGTGTGTGTGTGTGTGTGTGTGTGTGTGTGTGTGTGTGTGTGTGTGTCGTATGCAAGCCCCTGGATAAAAAGAAACATCGGCGAAGGTGTTTCACGACGCATTATGAAACTGTCGCCATGACTACGCTGTCTGAACGGCCGACTAGCGCACGCAAGATGCAGAATAGGAATTGATATTTCGCCAATCAAACGTATTTTTCTCCTTCCTTTAATTATTATTTTTTTTTGCTGAGAAGACATTTGTGAACAATTGTGTTGTTGCAAAATGCCAAAGATCAACCTTTTGGGAAAAGGTATTTTAGAATGTGTTTGAGGGACCATTCGTATTGGGGAGAGAGAGAGAGAGACAGAGACAGAGAAAGAAAGGGAGAATGATAGAGAGAGAGAGAGAGAGAGAGAGAGAGAGAGAGAGGGAGAGAACTTTAGAGAAAGAGACAGAGAGAAAGGGAGAACGATAGAGAAGAGACAAAGAGAGAAAGGGAGAACGATAGAGAAGAGACAGAAAGAGAAAGAGAGAACGATAGCGACAGAGAGAGAAAGAGAGAACGATAGTGACAGAGAGAGAAAGAGAGAACGATAGCGACAGAGAGAGAAAGGGAGAACGATAGAGAAAAGAGAGAAAGAGAGAACAATAGAGAAGAGACAGAGAGAGAAAGGTAGAACGATAGAGAGAGAGAGAAAGAGAGAACGATAGAGAGAAAGAGAGAACAATAGAGAAAGAGACAAAGGGAGAACGATAGAGAAAAGAGAGAAAGAGAGAACAATAGAGAAGAGACAGAGAGAGAAAGGTAGGACGATAGAGAGAAAGAGAGAACAATAGAGAAAGATACATTTGACAGGTTTTTTCCTTTTCGATTGGTTCTTTGTTGTGTTTCCCTGTAGATGTGACCTACATTGACAAGGATAGCAGATCAAATAGCGTTTTTCCTTCTCTCTCTCTCCCTCTCTCTCTCTCTCTCTCTTTTCTCTTGCTCGCTTTCTCTCTCTCTCTCTCTCTCTCTCTCTCTCTCTCTCTCTCTCACCCACACACAAACAAACACCCTCATAATCTCTCCTCACATTGATATCATAGATATATGACGCTGCTCAGGCTTTACACACCATGGCAGGAGGAAGGAGGTTTATCCTTGTGGAACATGCCTGGCTGACTGTCCACCAGAGATGTTAACTGAATGTTAATTTCTCTACCATCATTTCTCTACCAATGTCGTTTTAGAGAATTTGGGCACATGTGACCACGCCAGCCCAGACCCTTCACAGCCGGCTTCTTCACCAGCAGGATGGTCTGAGATGAGCCACCTGGACAGCTGATGAAACTGTGGGTTTGCACAACCAAAGGTTAAAAAAAAAAAATGGTACCCCTTTTTCTCACCAATTTCGTGATATCCAATTGGTAGTTAGTCTTGTCCCATCTCTATAACTCCCGTACGGGCTTGGGAGAGGCAAAGGTTGAGAGCCATGCGTCCCCCGAAACATCACTCGGGAGGCCACAACCAAAGAATTTCTGCACAAACCGTTAGAAACCATCTCAGGGAAGCTCATCTGCGTGCTCGTCATCCTCACCAGGGTCTTGAGCTGGCTGCAGTTCGACGTCGTACCGACTGGCTGCAGTTCGACGTCGTACCGATAAATGCTCACCTTCCATGGCCACTGGTACTCTGAAGAAGTGTGTTCATCATGGATGAATCCCGGTTTCAACTGTACTGGGCAGATTGCAGAGAGTGTGTATGGCGACATGTTGGCGAGTTGTTTGCTGATGTCAACGTTGTGAACAGAGTGCCCCATGGTGGCTACTACGGACAACAAACACAATTGCATTTTATCGATGGCAATTTGAGTACACAGAGATACCGTGATGAGGTCCATTGTTGTGCCATTCATTCGCCGCCATCACCTCATGTTTCAGTATGATAATGCACAGCCCCATGTTACAAGGATCTGTACACAATTCCTGGAAGCTGAAAAAGTCTCCGTTTTTACATGGTCTGCATACTCACCAGACATGTCACCTATTGGACAGTCCTCCAGCTCCACAATGAGAAAGGGTGCAGGCGAGGCAGCAGGCAGCAGGCTGTTGGCCAGCCTGCCAGCTTAGTGGAGTCTGCCACTAGCACAGTCAGCGTAGTCAGCTCAGCTATTCCCATTGAGACCGTGTCTGTGCCTCGATCTAGGTTGGGCAAAACTAAACATGACGGTGTTCGCTCTAGCAATCTCACTGGAATAAAGACCTCCTCCATTCCTGTCATTATTGAAAGAGAATGTGGTGTAACGCATCTCAAAATAGGGCTACTTAATGTTAGATCACTTTCAAGGCAGTTATAGTCAATGAACTAATCACTGATCATAATCTTGATGTGATTGGCCTGACTGAAACAGGGCTTAAGCCTGATGAATTTACTGTGTTAAATGAGGCCTCACCTCCTGGTTACACTAGTGACCATATCCCCTGTGCATTCCGCAGAGGCGGAGGTGTTGCTAACATTTACGATAGCGAATTTCAATTTACAAAAAAAAAGGCTGCATTTTCGTCTTTTGAGCTTCTAGTCATGAAATCTATGCAGCCTACTCAATCACTTTTTATAGCTACTGTTTACAAGCCTCCTGGGCCATATGCAGTGTTCCTCACTGAGTTCCCTGAATTCCTTTCGGACCTTGTAGTCATGGCAGATAATATTCAAATTTTTGGTGACTTTAATATTCACATGGAAAAGTCCACAGACCAACTCCATAAGGCTTTCGGGGGCCATCATGTTTTGTCCAACATGTCTCCGGACCTACTCACTGCCACAGTCATACTCTGAACCTAGTTTTGTGCGTGTGTTTCAAACATTAGGAAGTGGATGGCGGCAAATGTTCTACTTTTAAACTCGGACAAAACAGAGATACTAGTTCTAGGTCCCAAGAAACAAATAGATCTTCTTTTGAATCTGACAATTAATCTTGATGGTTGTACAGTCGTCTCAAATGAAACAGTGAAGGACCTCGGCGTTACTCTGGACCCTGATCTCTCTTTTGATGAACATATCAAGACTGTTTCAAGGACAGCTTTTTTCCATCAACGTAACATTGCAAAAATCAGAAACTTTCTGTCCAAAACTGATGCAGAAAAATGTATCCATGCTTTTGTCACTTCTAGGTTAGACTACTGCAATGCTCTACTTTCCGGCTACCTGGATAAAGCACTAGATACAATTCAGTTAGTGCTAAACACGGCTGCTAGAATCCTGACTAGAACCAAAACAATTGATCATATTACTCCAGTGCTAGCCTCTCTACACTGGCTTCCTGTTAAGGCTAGGGCTGATTTCAAGGTTTTACTGCTAACCCACAAAGGCGTGCTCCTACCTATCTATCCGATTTGGTCCAGCTGTAGATCCCTACACATACGCTACGGTCACAAGACGCAGGTCTCCTTACTGTCCCTAGAATTTCTAAGCAAACAGCTGGAGGCAGGGCTTTCTCCTATAGAGCTCAATTTTTATGGAATGGTCTGCCTATCCATGTGAGAGACGCAGACTATGTCTCGACCTTTAAGTCTTTATTGAAGACTCATCTCTTCAGTAGGTCCTATGATTGAGTGTAGTCTGGCCCAGGAGTGTGAAGGTGACTGGAAAGGCACTGGAGCAACGAACCGCCCTTGCTGTTTCTGCCTGGCCGGTTCCCCTCTCTCGCCTGGGATTCTCTGCCTCAAACCCTATTACAGGGGCTGAGTCACTGGCTAACTGGAGCTCTTCCATGCCGTCCCTAGGAGGGGTGTGTCACTTGAGTGGGTTGAGTCACTGACGTGATCTTCCTGTCCGGGTTGGCGCCCCCGCCTTGGGTTCGTGTCTTGGGAGAGATCTTCGTGGGCTATACTCGGCATTGTCTCAGGATGATAAGTTGGTGGTTGAAGATATCCATCTAGTGGTGTGGGAGCTGTGCTTTGGCAAAGTAGGTGGGGTTGTATCCTACCTGTTTGGCCCTGTCCAGGGGTCTCGTCGGACGGGGCCACAGTGTCTCCCGACCCCTCCTGTCTCAGCCTCCAGTATTTATGCTGCAATAGTTTATGTGTCGGGTGGCTAGGGTCAGTCTGTTATATCTGGAGTATTTCTCCTTTCTTATCCGGTGTCCTGTGTGAATTTAAGTATGCTCTCTCTAATTCGCTCTCTATTTTTCTCTCTCTTTCTCTCTTTTTTTCTCTTGGATGACCTGAGCCCTAGGACCATGTCTCAGGACTACCTGGCCTGATGACTCCTTGCTGTCCCAAGTCCACCTGGTCGTGCTGCTTCTCCAGTTTCAACTGTTCTGCCTGCAGTTATGGAACCCTGACCTGTTCACCTGACGTGCTACCTTGTCCCAGACCTGCTGTTTTCAACTCTCTAGAGACAGCAGGAGCGGAAGAGATACTCTGAATGATCGGCTATGAAAAGCCAACTGACATTTACTCCTGAGGTGCTGACATGTTGCACCCTCTACAACCACAGGGATTATTATTATTTCACCCTTCTGGTCATCTATGAACATTTGAACATCTTGGCCGTGTCTGTTATAATCTCCACCCGACACAGCCAGAAGAGGACTGGCCACCCCTCATAGCCTCGTTCCTCTCTAGGATTCTTCCTAGGTTCTGGCCTTTCTAGGGAGTTTTTCCTAGCCACCGTGCTTCTACATCTGCATTGCTTGCTGTTTGGGGTTTTATGCTGGGTTTCTGTACAGCACTTTTTAAATGTTAAAAACGAAAAAAATCACCTTTATTTAACCAGGTAGGCCAGCTGAGAACAAGTTCTCATTTACAACTGCAACCTGGCCAAGATAAAGCAAAGCAATGTGACAAAAACAACAACACAGAGTTACACATGGGATAAACAGTCAATAACACAATAGTCAAACGTACAGTCAATAACACAATAGAAAAATCTGTACATATTGTGTGCAAGGAGGTAAGACAATAAATAGGCCAATAGTGTCAATGTAATTACAATTTAGCAATTTACACTGGAGTGATAGATGTGCAGATGAGGATGTGCAAGTAGAGATACTGGTGTGCAAAAGAGCAGAAAAACAAAAACAAACATGGGGATGAGGTAGGTAGTTGGTTGGGTGGGCTATTTACAGATGGGCTGTGTACAGCTGCAGCAATCAGTAAGCTGCTCTGACAGCTGATGCTTAAAGTTAGTAAGGGAGATATAAGTCTCCAACTTCAGTGATTTTTGCAATTCCTTCCAGTCATTGGCAGCGGAGAACTGGAAGGAAAGGCGGCCAAAGGAGGAATTGGCTTTGGGGATGACCAGTGAAATATACCTGCTGGAGTGCGTGCTACGGGTGGGTGTTGCTATGGTGACCAGTGAGCTGAGATAAGGCGGAGCTATACCTAGCAAAGACTTATAGATGACCTGGAGCCAGTGGGTTTGGCGACGAATATGTAGTGAGGACCAGCCAACGAGAGCATACAGGTCAGAGTGGTGGGTAGTATGTGGGGCTTTGGTGACAAAACGGATGGCACTGTGGTCGACTACATCCAGTTTGCTGAGTAGAGTGTTGGAGGCTATTTTGTAAATGACATCGCTGAAGTCGAGGACCTGTAGGATAGTCAGTTTTACGAGGGTATGTTTGGTGGCATGAGTGAAGGAGGCTTTGTTGCGAAATAGGAAGCCAATTCTAGATTTAATTTTGGATTGGAGATGTTTAATATGAGTCTGGAAGGAGAGTTTACAGTCTAGCCAGACACCCAGGTATTTGTAGTTGTCCACAAATTCTAAGTCAGAACCGTCCAGAGTAGTGATGCTAGTCAGGCAGGTGCAGGCAGCAATCGGTTGAAGAGCATGCATTTTTTTTAACTTGCATTTAAAAGCATTTGGAGGCCACAGAAGGAGTGTTGTGTGGCAATGAAGCTCGTTTGGAGGTTTGTTAACACAGTGTCCAAAGAAGGGCCAGATGAACCACGGGCTATATCTGTTCTTAGTTCTATATTTGATTGATAGATTGATATTGGATCAATGTGTACGACAGCGTGTTCCAGTTCCCGCCAATATCTAGCAACTTCACACAGCCATTGAAGAGGAGTGGGACAACATTCCACAGGCCACAATCAACAGCCAGATCAACTCAATGCGAAAGGAGATGTGTCGCGATGCATGAGGCAAATGGTGGTCAGATACTGACTGGTTTTCTGATCCACAGCCCTACCTTTCTCTTGGTATCTGTGACCAACAGATGCATATCTGTATTCCCAGTCATGTGAAATCTATAAATTAGGGCCTAATGAATTTATTTCAATTGACTGATTTCCTTATATGAACTGTAACTCAGTAAAATCATTGAAATTGTTGCATGTTGCATTTGTAGTTTTGTTTAGACATTTCTGTTAGTTGGATTTTCAGTGCAGAGATTCCCTATGTATTGCAACTTGTTCACAGTACAGCAGCAGTGGCAGACACATCGATATCACAGTGTACTGACCCAGAGCCATCCATTGGCATGAAACCAGGTCACTTGTGGATGTGGGAGCTAGGCAGACAGAAGCAGGCAGCACCCCGTGGTGAAGAAGTGTTTCACCTGCTGTTCATCTATCCTTCCTCACCCCACCACTCCTTCACCCCACCACTCCTCCTCCATCCGCTCCTTCACCCCACCACTCCTTCACCCCACCACTCCTCCTCCATCCGCTCCTTCACCCCACCACTCCTTCACCCCACCACTCCTTCACTATACGCTCCTTCACCCCACCACTCCTCCACCATATTGACCTTCACCCCACCACTCCTACACCATCCACTCCTTCACCCCACCACTCCTCCTCCATCCACTCCTTCACCATATTGACCTTTACCCCACCACTCCTTCACCCCACCACTCCTCCACCATATTGACCTTCACCCCACCACTCCTACACCATCCACTCCTTCACCCCACCACTCCTTCACCCCACCACTCCTCCACCATCCACTCCTTCACCCCACCACTCCTCCACCATATTGACCTTCACCCCACCACTCCTCCACCATATTGACCTTCACCCCACCACTCCTTCACCATATTGACCTTCACCCCACCACTCCTTCACCATATTGACCTTCATCCCACCACTCCTTCACCATATTGACCTTCACCCCACCACCCCTCACAATTCCCCCTCGTGTTCCACCTGCTCCTTTTCACCATCCTCTTTCCCTCCATACCTCCCAACCTGTTATCCACCATGTTCCTCGCCACGCCTCTACGGGTCATTGTACCCTTTCACAACCTGTTATTCAGGACAACACTCTTCCGTCTTGTTTTACATGGGTTAATGGTTCTCAATTTTGGTGCTGTACATAAGGTGTAGTACCAGTCCTCCATCTGGTCTTATTGTGGGCTAATGGTCTTCCATCTGGTCTCATTATGGGCTAATGGTCTTCCATCTGGTCTCATTATGGCCTAATGGTCCTCCATCTGGTCTCATTATGGGCTAATGGTCCTCCATCTGGTCTCATTATGGGCTAATGGTCTTCCATCTGGTCTCATTATGGCCTAATGGTCCTCCATCTGGTCTCATTATGGGCTAATGGTCCTCCATCTGGTCTCATTATGGGCTAATGGTCCTCCACCTGGTCTCATTATGGGCTAATGGTCCTCCATCTTCAGTATTCTGAGTAAATACAGATAGGTCTGTTCCATTTCCTGTACATGTCCAGATGATGTCAGAGATACATAGATATAGACCCCAACACAACCAGGTCACCTAATTGACCCCAACACAACCAGGTCATCTAACTGACCTCAACACAACCAGGTCATCTAACTGACCCCAAAACAACCAGGTCATCTAACTGACGCCAACACAACCAGGTCATCTAATTGACCCCAACACAACCAGGTCATCTAACTGACCCCAACACAACCAGGTCATCTAACTGACCCCAACACAACCAGGTCATCTAACTGACCCCAACACAACCAGGTCATCTAACTGACCCCAACACAACCAGGTCATCTAACTGACCCCAACACAACCAGGTCATCTCATGAACCACAACAGGACCTAGATCAATTCGTCATCTATTCCACGTTGGTTCAATGTAATTTTCAACCAGTGTGTGTTCAGTAGTTTATATACAGGTACAGATACAGGATCTTAATTTGACCAATTTCTCACAGCAGGAAAATAATAATTCAGCAACAGTAATTGGGAATTGTTATGTAGATTATAATTAATGGACATTTTTAAGTAAGGGGTTAGTATATTTTTAGTTAGGGGGCAAATCAAGGCCTAGATTAAATTAGATCATGTGTTAACCTGCGATAGCAGACACCCGTGTATCGGATATTATGTCGGAGGTGGAACTGCCGTGGAGCTGTCAAATGGGTGAGCAGCTGCTCGTGTGATCATGAAGCCACACTCAAACTGCTCGCGTTAGAAGTTCAGAAGGAGAAAGACTGTAGCCTACATAGAAATAATAATTATGCTCAAATTGATAAATCATTAAACAAAATAATCAGCATTTTTTGTATTTTCACAATACAACAGGTGTAGTAGACCTTACAGTGAAATGTTTACTTACAAGCTCTTAACCAGCAATGCAGTTTTAAGAAAAATAAGTATTTACTAAATTAAATGAAGTTCACTTTTTTTTTTTATTAAATGAAAAGTCAAAAATCTTCCTCATGGAGATTACATCTCACATTCCAGTGTTCCAAGGCTGCATGGGATGTCTGTTAACGCTACTCCATGCAACCAATTGCATTGTCTACTTTAGGTATAATGCCGGAAGCCACTTGTGGATTTGACAGCTCTAACGCAGTTCTACCTTCTACACTGACAAAACAAACTCTATGGGGATGTTGGCTAAATGGGATCTGTTTTTTTTTTACACATTTTCCTGCAACAACAGGGTGATAAAATAAAGACCCTACAGCTGCACATGGCCACCTGTCAGTCTTCCAATAGTGTTCCTATTCTAGCTCGTTGAGAAGTGAGGTTGACCTGACCGAGGAGTCTGTCTTCATTCATCAACAAAGACTTTTAAAGGACCTCGTATAGTTATTTTAGAGAGAATATTCTAGCACCTGTTACTTTTCATGCTGTAATGTTCTTATTCTTGGTTACCGTCAATGAGGAGTGAGATGGATTCACTGACTTGAATACATAAAGGAAAGAGAGAGAAAAAAAGTTTTTTATCTTGTAATGTTGTTGTTCTGTTGTTGGTCTTCTCTTGGTGTATTTGGTGTAACTCTGTCCTGTAGGCCAGTGTTGTTTATGAGAATGTGTCTTCTCTCAATCAACTTACAATTTAAAAATACTTTCTTCACCCTCCCTCCTTTCCCTCCCTCCTCCCACCCTCCTCTCCCTCCTCTCCCTCCTCCCCCCCACCCTCCCTCACCCCCAGGACTCTAATAAACAACATCACATCTTTTATCTCTGGGTTTGTGGAATCCTCTGACATTCACAGTAATTACAGCCGTGTTTTGTCTGTGGTGTCTGTCTCCATCTCCTCTGGGGCGGTTTGATCCTTGACTGAGGCTGCTTAGGTATTTTCTACCACATCCCCCCCCCTATTCCTATTCACCAGCCAGCTTGTCCTTTAGGCCAGCCAAGGAGAAACAGGCAGGGACGATGTTAGTGTTTCACAATGATGAAGTTGGTGGAAAGATCCACTAAATGAATACTAGAATACCAGTGTTCTGGAGTATTTTCATTCATCCACCTGGAAGTAGATTTGATTTTTTTTTAAACGAACCAACATTTAATCTGTGATATGCTGAGAACAAAGTGATGTGTTTATGAAGACAAAAGACCTAAACTAAAAGCACGCATGAGTTGGAATGATACACACACACACACACACACACACACACACACACACACACACACACACACACACACACACACACACGTTCACACACAAACACACCAATACACGTCACTCTGCTTGCTTAGCGAGTACCACTTCTTCCTGATTTGGCTCAAACCCAGGAGTTGTGCCTTCCTAGAACACGTGTCCGCCCTCCTGAAGCGTCTTACCAGTCGGCGCCACCGAAAAGTTAAGATCATACCCCCAAGTCATGCTAACCTCTCACACTTGTAGTTTGTGTACATGGATTTCATAATGTCGTATGTTTTTCCCCCAACACCACTTTCCATCAATTTGTTTAGCAGACCCTCATGCCAAATTGAGTCTAAAGCTTTTTTGAAATCAACAAAGCATGAGAAGACTTTGCCTTTGTTTTTGTTTGTTTGTTTCTCAATTAGGGTGTGCAGGTTGGATACGTGGTCTGTTGTATGGTAATTTGGTAAAAAGCCAATTTGACATTTGCTCAGTACATTGTTTTCACTGAGGAAATGTACGAGTCTGCTGTTAATGATAATGCAGAGGATTTTCCCAATGTTGCTGTTGACGCATATCCCACTGTAGTTATTGGGGTCAAATTTGTCTCTACCTTTGTGGATTGGGGTGATCAATCCTTGGTTCCAAATATTGAGGAAGAAGCCAGAGCTGAGGATGAAATTAAAAGAGTTTAATTATAGCCAATTGGAATTTGTTGTCTGTATATTTTATCATTTCATTGAGGATACCATCAACACCACAGAGGGGTTTTATTTTGTCCTGTAGTTCATTCAATATAATTGGAGAATCCAGTGGGTTCTGGTAGTCTTTAATAGTTTATTCTAAGATGTGTATTTGATCATGTATATGTTTATCCTGTTCTTTGTTATAGGGACAAAAAGATTGGAGAAGTGGTTCATTCTCTCTCTCTCTCTCTCTCACTCTCTCTCTGTCTCTGTCTCTGTCTCTGTCTCTGTCTCTGTCTCTGTCTCTGTCTCTCTCTCTCTCTCTCTCTCTCTCTCTCTCTCTCTCTCTCTCTCTCTCTCTCTCTCTCTCTCTCTCTCTCTCTCTCTCTCTGTCTCTGAATGTGTCTAGGTCTGTACACAGTAAATCAGGATAGTTGAAAGTCACAGTATACAAATAATAGGGTTAAATTGACTCTACTGGGATCATCAGCTCACAGATACAGGGTTCTGGGGATAGGGGAGAGATCACCAGAGATACAGGGTTCTGGGATAGGGGAGAGATCATCAGAGATACAGGGTTCTGGGGATAAGGGAGAGATCATCAGGGGTTACAGTGTTCTGGGGATAGGGGAGAGATCATCAGAGATACAGGGCTCTGGGGATAGGGGAGAGATCATCAGAGATACAAGTCTCTGGGGCTAGGGAGAGATCATGGGGTGGGACCAATATTAACCCCAAAATAGCGTTAGATTTGACTCCATGGGACTTGGTGTAGCTAACATATTTATAAGGCAGTAGTGTTTGTGTCTTGTGTCTCCATCTCCCAGGGTAGTCCTATAACCCAAACAATCCTGTCAGAGAGACATATGAGGTAACGAGAGAGCTTTCCTCTCCTTTGATCCATTGGTAAAGGAAGTGTAGGGGGGGGAGGAAGTACATGATGAATCAAGGAAAAGTGTTTTGAGATTCCCTTGAAAGAGGGCTCTCCTCTAGTTTGCTCTACACACTGAGTAGGAAGTAATGAATTGAACGTCCCGTCCTCTCATCGTCCTCTTCTCTTCCCCTCTTACCTTCCCTTCCTTCCGTCCTCCTCCGCCTCTCCAATATAATGAATTAATTAAGCGAAACCGGTGTGTGGAAGACCCTGTGCTTCAGAGAACATCCGCAAATGTCAACTCTGAGACATGAGGGAGCTAACAAGCTAACGTCACCCAAGAACTAATTTAGAGAAGGACAAAGAGGAGAAGAGTTGGTTTGAGTCCCAGAACTAATTTAGAGAACGACAGAGAGGAGAGGAGACTGTCTGAGTCCAATAACTCATTTAGATAAGGACAGAGAGGAGAGGAGACTTTTAGACTAATTGAAAATAACTTTTTAAAATGTATTTGTATTATTGTATTATTGGAATAATGTAGATAATGTCATGGCCTTCATTCTAGTCCAGTAATCTGCAGTTGTTGTTTTTTTAAATCAGGGGTTAAAGTACTACAGTGGACCTTAACCTTTACAGTGGACATAGACCTTTACAGTGGACATAGACCTTTACAGTGGACCTAGACCTTTACAGTGGACATAGACCTTTACAGTGGACCTAGACCTTTACAGTGGATATAGACCTTTACAGTGGACCTTAACCTTTACAGTGGACATAGACCTTTACAGTGGACATAGACCTTTACAGTGGACCTAGACCTTTACAGTGGACATAGACTTTTACAGTGGACATAGACCTTTACAGTGGACATAGACTCTTACAGTAGACATAGACCCTTACAGTGGACATAGACCCTTACAGTGGACCTAGACCATTACAGTGGACATAGACCTTTACAGTGGACATAGACCTTTACAGTGGACCTTTACAATGGACATAGACCTTTACAGTGGACATAGACTCTTACAGTAGACATAGACCTTTATAGTGGATATAGACCTTTACAGTGGACCTAGACCTTTACAGTGGACATAGACCTTTACAGTGGACATAGACATTTACAGTGGCTGTAAAAGACAATCTTAAACTTCACTTTTCTGGTTTTAGCTTTAGGTCTTCCCTATAGTCAGTCCATCATACACAGTAGATTACATAACGTCACTATGTAACATGGATTAAAGATGATTTTTCTGTTGGCAATCAGTGCAACCTTTGAGATTATTTCCCAGAATTTACAGTTCCTTCAAGTGAACAATGTTGTGCAAACCGGCTCCTCTCCTCTCCTTTCCTGCATGTCATGTCCTCTCGTCTCCTGTCTTCTCCAGTCCTCTCCTCTCCTCTCCTCCTCTCCTCTCTTTCCTCTCCTTCCTTTCCTCTCCTCTCCTCTCCTCTCCTCCTCTCCTCTCCTCCTCTCCTCTCCTCTCCTCCTCCTCTCCTCTCCTCTCCTCTCCTCTCCTCTCCTGTCCTCTCTTCTCCTCCCTTCTCCTTTCCTTTCCTCTCCTATCCTGTCCTGTCCTCTCTTCTCCTCTCCTCTCTTGTCTTCTCCTCTCCTCTCATCCTTTCCTATCCTCCTCTTCTCTCCTGCCAGTAATTTATGCTGTAAACAAAACACTTTTCTGGGTCACAACATCAGGGCCCTACCCCGGGAGTATCAACACCAGTCTGTATTATTCATGGTCTTCCTCTCCAATGGATCTTCTACCCTCCTTTCCAAGCTTCCGTCTCTCCTCTGTTTCTTTTCATTTTCTCACTCTTTCTCTCTCTCTCTCTAGTTCTCATTCTGTGTTTTTCCAGTCTTTTATCTCCCTCCCTGTCTCTTTCTCTCTTCCTCTCTCTCTCCATATCTGGAGCGTGTCAGATTCTAGAGTTTTGAACACAAATTTCTTGGTTCCACATCAGAAGGTGTCTATTCTTGTGGAAAATAACACTATGTTGTGTCAGCTTTGGTAATTGAGACGGGAAGAGAAGAGAGACAATCATGTATATTTCCCCCTGTGGATTTGACATTGTAACGGTGGGAAATTGTGGCAAATTCACACTTACGTTTACCCCAAGTTGCTATCAAGAGTTGTCAGCAAGGTGTCTTTACTTTTTCAATAGAAAATTAATTAATTTAGACCTTTTTCCAACTTCCCCTTAGATCACAAATTTTATCTTTATTTAACTAGGGCAAGTCAGTTAAGAACAAATTCTTATTTACAATGACAGCCTAGGAACAGTGGGTTAACTGCCTGGTTCAGGGGCAGAACAACAGATTTGAACCTTGTCAGCTCGGGGATTCGAACTTGTAACCTTTCAGTTATTAGCCCAACGCTCTAACCACTAGGCTACCCTGCCGTCCTGTAGCCTCTGTCACGCGTTTGTGTAGAAACGGACCAAGGCGCAGCGTGAGTATCGTTCCACATCTTTAATATATTGTGTAACTTAGCCAAACAAACAATAAACACAAACCGTGACGACAGCGGTGCAACATGCACTAACTCAAAATCATCTCCCACAAACACAAGTGGGACCAGCTGCCTCTAATTGGGAATTATACAAAACCCCGACATAGAAAAAATAAACTAGAACACAACGTAGAAAAAATAAACTAGAGAAACACCCCAGTCACGCCCTGACCTACTCTACCATAGAAAATAAGAGCACTCTATGGTCAGGACGTGTCAGCCTCTCTACTGTATATAGCCTGTCTTTTTACTGTTATTTAATTTCTTTACCTACCTATTGTTCACCTAATACCTTTTTTGCACTATTGGTTAGAGCCTGTAAGTAAGCATTTCACTGTAAGGTCTACTACACCTGTTGTATTCGGCGCACTTGACAAATACACTTTTATTTATATTAAATTTTATTTGACGTTTGTAAGAGCTATCTACCTGGCCGTGAATACAATGAGTGAGGTGTGAATTCTCATCATATATTGGAAGTATGTCAACGTATTAATCTATATTCTGAGATAAACAAAAACAAACAAAAAAAAAACGAGATTCACAGCCTACTGTTGTTAGAGATTCACAGTGCCTGCTAGGGATCCTTTCAAGACTGCAGCAATTCATCTATCGCACACACTTTCGGTAGTGTAATTTGATTTCGACAAGCGAAATTGATTTTTCAGATTGTCCAATAATCGTGTCCGATGTAAACGCAGCTGCTTGCTCCCGCCCCTTGTGGAAGTCTATATTGTGAAGCCCTATACAGTCGAAGATCACTCACTGTTCCCGCTTTGGTTTCACAGAGCCGTAACTAGGGAGGGGAGAGAGAGAGAGAGAGACCGGCGGATTACACACAGTCCCAGACACAATGCTTTGGAGGATGCAGGAACATAAACCGTTTTCTGCTAAGACAGTCGGTAGGATTTATGTTGTTTTATGTACTGCATGTTTAACTGTCAGAGATTTATTGTAGCTTTATGTTTAGGCTACAGATGTAGGATCTTCATTCGATCACTCTTTTGTTGCTAAGAATTGTCCTGCATAGCAGGAAATTCTAACTTGTAGTGTATTCAAGGCTTAAAAAGGCTTCTAAAATGAGTAATTTTCACTTTAAAATGTCAGACTTGATTTGCCCTAAGGGAAAATGTATCCATCCCTACAGAAAATGTCCAATAATAACAATCCACATTTCCTGTTTTTATTTTATCTTTATCTAACTAGGCAAGTCAGTTAATAACAAATTCTTATTTACAATGGTGGCCTACCCAAACCCTAACCCGGATAACACTGGGCCAATTGTGTGCCGCCCTATTGGACTCAGTTGTGATACAGCCTGGAATCAAACCTGGGTCTGTAGTGACGCCTCTAGCACTGAAATGCAGTGCCTTAGACCGCTGCGCCACTCGGGAGCCCTAAACACATATTGTTGCTGCAGGATTATTTTCCTGCCATAGCATACTGGCTCAAATTAAGATCCTACATCTGTACAACGCAATTCCTCACACTTAAAACTAACTAGACGCAGGCTCAGATGGTTTTCAAACATTTTCAAAATGTGAATGTCAGGCTATTTGATTTCCAAACCACTTCATAAGAAAAACGATTAGTTTATAGTTATTTCAATAATCTGCCATGTTTTATTACAATTATATTTACATTGGCAATTGACAATAGACTAAACAGCCTAAATAAGAAACATGTCTGTGAACCTGATTTGTTTGGGCTCTGCCCTCTAGCCTCTGGACATTGACGACCTATGGTTGTTTCAGTCAGTGAGTGCATGGGAAGTGCACTAGCAGTGGCTAGTCGAATTTTGGCAGTGGTAGTAGGCTAAGAAAAAGTCAAATTAAGTTGAATTACATTTGTAGCGTCTGTATCCTGAATAGCCACGTCAACACGTCTACATTGACCTCAGCGAGAACTGTGCATGTTTATCGTCAAGGTCTGCATGTGTGAAACTCAAGTGTGTTTTGGTTAGTATTGGAGGGTTAGTTTGAGGATATATGTGTTTTGGTTAGTATTGGAGGGTTAGGGTGAAGATATGTGTTTTGGTTAGTATTGGAGTGTTAGTGTAAAGATATATGTGTTTTGGTTAGTATTGGAGTGTTAGTGTAAAAGTATATGTGTTTTGGTTAGTTTTGTAGGGTTAGGGTGAAGATGTATGTGTTTTGGTTAGTATTGGAGTGTTAGTGTAAAGATATATGTGTTTTGGTTAGTATTGGTGGTTTAGGGTGAAGATATATATGTTTTGGTTAGTATTGGAGGGTTAGGGTGAAGATATATGTGTTTTGGTTAGTATTGGTGGTTTAGGGTGAAGATATATGTGTTTTGGTTAGTATTGGAGTGTTAGTGTAAAGATATATGTGTTTTGGTTAGTTTTGTAGGGTTAGGGTGAAGATGTATGTGTTTTGGTTAGTATTGGAGGGTTAGGGTGAGGATACATGTGTTTTGGTTAGTATTGGAGGGTTAGGGTGAGGATACATGTGTTTTGGTTAGTATTGGAGGGTTAGTATCAAGATACATGTGTTTTGGTTAGTATTGGAGGGTTAGGGTGAGGATATGTGTTTTGGTTAGTATAGAAGGGTTAATGTGACGATATATGTGTTTTGGTTAGTATTGGAGGGTTAGTATCAAGATACATGTGTTTTGGTTAGTATTGGAGGGTTAGTGTAAAGATATATGTGTTTTGGTTAGTATTGGTGGTTTAGGGTGAAGATATATATGTTTTGGTTAGTATTGGAGGGTTAGGGTGAAGATATATGTGTTTTGGTTAGTATTGGTGGTTTAGGGTGAAGATATATGTGTTTTGGTTAGTATTGGAGTGTTAGTGTAAAGATATATGTGTTTTGGTTAGTTTTGTAGGGTTAGGGTGAAGATGTATGTGTTTTGGTTAGTATTGGAGGGTTAGGGTGAGGACACATGTGTTTTGGTTAGTATTGGAGGGTTAGGGTGAGGATACATGTGTTTTGGTTAGTATTGGAGGGTTAGTATCAAGATACATGTGTTTTGGTTAGTATTGGAGGGTTAGGGTGAGGATATGTGTTTTGGTTAGTATAGAAGGGTTAATGTGACGATATATGTGTTTTGGTTAGTATTGGAGGGTTAGTATCAAGATACATGTGTTTTGGTTAGTATTGGAGGGTTAGTATCAAGATACATGTGTTTTGGTTAGTATTGGAGGGTTAGGGTGAGGATATGTGTTTTGGTTAGTATAGAAGGGTTAATGTGACGATATATGTGTTTTGGTTAGTATAGGAGGGTTAGTATCAAGATACATGTGTTTTGGTTAGTATTGGAGGGTTAGGGTGAGGATGAATGTGTTTTGGTGAGTATTGGAGGGTTAGTATCAAGATACATGTGTTTTGGTTAGTATAGGAGGGTTAGTATCAAGATACATGTGTTTTGGTTAGTATTGGAGGGTTAGGGTGAGGATGAATGTGTTTTGGTTAGCTTTGGAGGGTTAGGGTGAAGATGCATGTGTTTTGGTTAGTATTGGAGGGTTAGGGTGAAGATATATGTGTTTTGGTTAGCATTGGAGGGTTAGGGTGAGAATATGTGTTTTGGTTAGTTTTGTAGGATTAGGGTGAGGATACATGTGTTTTGGTTAGTATTGGAGGGTTAGTATCAAGATACATGTGTTTTGGTTAGTTTTGGAGGATTAGGGTGAGGATACATGTGTTTTGGTTAGTATTGGAGGGTTAGTATCAAGATACATGTGTTTTGGTTAGTATTGGAGGGTTAGTATCAAGATACATGTGTTTTGGTTAGTATTGGAGGGTTAGGGTGAAGATATATGTGTTTTGGTTAGTATTGGAGGGTTAGGGTGAGGATATATGTGTTTTGGTTAGTATTGGAGGGTTAGTATCAAGATACATGTGTTTTGGTTAGTATTGGTGGTTTAGGGTGAAGATATATATGTTTTGGTTAGTATTGGAGGGTTAGGGTGAAGATATATGTGTTTTGGTTAGTATTGGTGGTTTAGGGTGAAAATATATGTGTTTTGGTTAGTATTGGAGTGTTAGTGTAAAGATATATGTGTTTTGGTTAGTTTTGTAGGGTTAGGGTGAAGATGTATGTGTTTTGGTTAGTATTGGAGGGTTAGGGTGAGGATACATGTGTTTTGGTTAGTATTGGAGGGTTAGGGTGAGGATACATGTGTTTTGGTTAGTATTGGAGGGTTAGTATCAAGATACATGTGTTTTGGTTAGTATTGGAGGGTTAGGGTGAGGATATGTGTTTTGGTTAGTATAGAAGGGTTAATGTGACGATATATGTGTTTTGGTTAGTATTGGAGGGTTAGTATCAAGATACATGTGTTTTGGTTAGTATTGGAGGGT
Source organism: Salmo trutta (assembly GCF_901001165.1). Taxonomy (NCBI): domain Eukaryota; kingdom Metazoa; phylum Chordata; class Actinopteri; order Salmoniformes; family Salmonidae; genus Salmo; species Salmo trutta. The sequence goes on from NC_042977.1 coordinate 48,550,727, forward strand.
TAGTATCAAGATACATGTGTTTTGGTTAGTATTGGAGGGTTAGGGTGAGGATATGTGTTTTGGTTAGTATAGAAGGGTTAATGTGACGATATATGTGTTTTGGTTAGTATAGGAGGGTTAGTATCAAGATACATGTGTTTTGGTTAGTATTGGAGGGTTAAGGTGAGGATGAATGTGTTTTGGTTAGTATTGGAGGGTTAGTATCAAGATACATGTGTTTTGGTTAGTATAGGAGGGTTAGTATCAAGATACATGTGTTTTGGTTAGTATTGGAGGGTTAGGGTGAGGATGAATGTGTTTTGGTTAGCTTTGGAGGGTTAGGGTGAAGATGCATGTGTTTTGGTTAGTATTGGGGGGTTAGGGTGAAGATATATGTGTTTTGGTTAGCATTGGAGGGTTAGGGTGAGAATATGTGTTTTGGTTAGTTTTGTAGGATTAGGGTGAGGATACATGTGTTTTGGTTAGTATTGGAGGGTTAGTATCAAGATACATGTGTTTTGGTTAGTTTTGGAGGATTAGGGTGAGGATACATGTGTTTTGGTTAGTATTGGAGGGTTAGTATCAAGATACATGTGTTTTGGTTAGTATTGGAGGGTTAGTATCAAGATACATGTGTTTTGGTTAGTATTGGAGGGTTAGGGTGAAGATATATGTGTTTTGGTTAGTATTGGAGGGTTAGGGTGAGGATATATGTGTTTTGGTTAGTATTGGAGGGTTAGTATCAAGATACATGTGTTTTGGTTAGTATTGGAGGGTTAGGGTGAGGATATGTGTTTTGGTTAGTATAGAAGGGTTAATGTGACGATATATGTGTTTTGGTTAGTATTGGAGGGTTAGTATCAAGATACATGTGTTTTGGTTAGTATTGGAGGGTTAGTATCAAGATACATGTGTTTTGGTTAGTATTGGAGGGTTAGTATCAAGATACATGTGTTTTGGTTAGTATTGGAGGGTTAGTATCAAGATGCATGTGTTTTGGTTAGTATTGGAGGGTTAGGGTGAGGATATATGTGTTTTGGTTAGTATTGGAGGGTTAGTATCAAGATACATGTGTTTTGGTTAGTTTTGGAGGATTAGGGTGAGGATACATGTGTTTTGGTTAGTATTGGAGGGTTAGTATCAAGATACATGTGTTTTGGTTAGTATTGGAGGGTTAGTATCAAGATACATGTGTTTTGGTTAGTATTGGAGGGTTAGGGTGAAGATATATGTGTTTTGGTTAGTATTGGAGGGTTAGGGTGAGGATATATGTGTTTTGGTTAGTATTGGAGGGTTAGTATCAAGATACATGTGTTTTGGTTAGTAGTGGAGTGTTAGGGTGAGGATATATGTGTTTTGGTTAGTTTTGGAGGGTTAGTGTGAAAATATATGTGTTTTGGTTAGTATTGTTGAGTTAGTGTGAAGATGTATGTGTTTTGATTAGTATTGAAGGGTTAGTGTGAAGATATATGTGTTTTGGTTAGTATTGGAGACGGATGTCTAGGGAAGGAAGGTCTGGACTTTATCAGTGTCGAAACACCTTCTCACCCTATTTCAGGCCAGGGGCGGATTGTCCATCTGGCAATTCTGTCATATGCCAGATGGGCTGGAACCTTTTTTATTTGGATGGGCTGGTCGAAATTGACCTATATCAACAAAAACAAAAAATTATATAAAAAATACATTTAAAAAATGTAAAACGTGACATGGCCAGTGGCCCATGGGCCTGTTAAGATTTTATTTCTAAAGACTTTTGTGCAATTTCTCTGTTATACTTATCTGTAATGAACCTTTTGCTGATCAGTGAAAAAAAGTTGTCTCATCTAACACGTCCAAGCAGGAAGGATCATGACTCAAGATATTTTGTGCAACCTAATCCAGTGATTGACATTAATTTTGAGTTGACAATTAGACTATAGTTGTTACATTTTACTGTCAAAATAGGACTCCTTTAATGATTTATTTTGTTCAATAGAGATGAATTACATCTTTATGTGAACTAACTAATATCATAGGCATTTCAACTCCTGAGGTAGTGGAAACAGTACACACTAACTGGATCGCTACATCGAAATATAATAGACACTGTTAGTAGCCATGTATTCATCCGACATTACATGTAATGTCCTAGAAAATCTCTGCAGTTGTAGACCTACAGTGGGGGGGGAAAGTATTTGATCCCCTGCTGATTTTGTACGTTTGCCCACTGAAAAAGAAAGGATCAGTCTATAATTTTAATGGTAGGTTTATTTGAACAGTGAGAGACAGAATAACAACAAAAATATCCAGAAAAATACTAACCAAAACACATATATATTCACCCTAACCCTCCAATACTAACCAAAACACATGTATCTTCACCCTAACCCTCAAATACTAACCAAAACACATGTATCTTCACCCTAACCCTCCAATACTAACAAAAACACATATATATTCACCCTAACCCTCCAATACTAACCAAAACACATGTATCTTCACCCTAACCCTCCAATACTAACCAAAACACACATATCCTCACCCTAACCCTCCAAAACTAACCAAAACACATATATCCTCACCCTAACCCTCCAATACTAACCAAAACACATGTATCTTCACCCTAACCCTCCAATACTAACCACTGTATAGTCCTATGCCCTAGCAAATCCGGTGCAGATTTTACACGTGTGCCGCTGTATCTCACCCCCCCCAAAAAAAATACAAATACAAATTAGACCTACAGAAAGCTGAGACCCTCCTCTCTTCAACAGGGACGAAGCTTCCAATGCTGTGTTTTTACCGTAATTGCATTTTGAAATGTTATACGTTCAAAAAACACATTTTTCACTCGGGCGCATGGAGGGAGAGGATAGTTGCTCGCGTATTACAGCAGCAGTCCCCAGTGAAACAGGAACAGGAGCAAGGCAGACACTTTCAATGCTAGAATCATGAGCATAATGCACTTTACTGTTTGACCAAATCATTATGGATTAGTAACACAGAGAAATTGCAACAACAACAAAAAAAATACTTCTTAACAGGCCCATGGGCCGCTGGCCATGTCACATTTTCAATTAAAAAAATAAAAAATTTAAATGTACCCCTGTTTTTCTCCCCAATTTCGTGATTACGAACTTGTCTCATCGCTGTAACTCCCCAACCGGCTCTGGAGAAGCGAAGGTCGAGTCATGTGTTCTCCAAAACATGACCCGCCAAACCATGCTTCTTAACACCTGCCCACCTAAACCCGGAATCCAGCTGCACCAACGTGTCGGAGGAAACACCGTTCAACTGATGACCGAAGTCAGCTTGCAGGCCCCCCCCCCGGCCAAACCCTCCCCTAAACCGTATGACACTGGGCCAATTATGCGCCGCCCTATGGGACTCCCGGTCACGACTGGTAATGACACAGCCTAACTAACTAAAGCCTAACTAACTTATTACCAGTCGTGACCGGGAGACCCATAGGGCAGCGCATAATTGGCCCAGCGTCATCCGGTTTAGAGGAGGGTGGGCGGGGAGCAGGTGGGGGAGGGGGGGGAAGAGAGGCGAAACACAAAATAACTTCTCCGGACAGCTTTTTATTTGTTAAAATAATTTTATGTGGACAGATGCTTTAATAATCGATTGTTGCATAATTTCAAGCAAATACAAAAAAAAATCACGAAAATAAAAATAAAATAAAATAAATAAAAAGCATTGCATGCATAATCATCACATTTTCAGTCTAATGAAAGATAGCCTAGTATTCCTGATGTGATGAGTAGATTGCATAGTCATCAGTTAAACTAATAATATAAACTACTGTCTGTTCTCAACAACAACAAAAAAGTCTGTTCTGCTTTTATTTTTTCCTTTCTTTGCACATACTCAGAGCCTCCAACTGTAGGAGGAGCCGATAAAAATCTGTGAAGAATGTGGCCTTTTATAAACACATTTCATGCAATTCTACAACGCTTTACTCTCTATGACTACAGGCAATAGCAGAATCTGTTAGACCACAACAACAAAAAACAGGGTAGGCTACTCTGCAGACTCTGACAAACTGAGATCAATAAAAAAAAAAATACCTTGTCTTGAATGCAACCGTCTAATCGAGGTCTATAAAAAGATACACATATTTAAGTCTGAAGGAGGAAATGATTGTCCTAAAAAAAGGAGCACAGACTCACCCAATGATAAAGACAGTGAATATGCGCTCTCACCAGGAATATGGAAGATGATCTCTGCTATAGTAACAAAAAACATAAGCTATTGTTTGCTTAATACCCTTTTGTGAGTTGAGAAATTTGATAATTTGATAGCCTAACTAAAGACACGTTAGAGATTTTTTTCTTTGGCTCTTCTCTTTTGTGTTTTTCCAGCAATTGTATTTTAAAATATTGCGATAGGGCTAAGCCTATATTAGATGCTTTTCACTGACAGTAAAATCAACAATCGGCCAGGGGGCAGATTGGCCATTTGGCAATTCCGGCAAGTCAACACTCACACCTGTGTTAACGAGAGAATCACTGACATGATGTCAGCTGGTCCGTTTGTGGCAGGGCTGAAATGCAGTGGAAATGTTTTTCTGGGATTCAGGTCATTTGCATGGCAAAGAGGGACTTTGCAATTCATCTGATCACTCTTCATAACATTCTGGAGTATATGCAAGTTGCCATCATACAAACTGAGGCAGCAGACTTTGTGAAAATGTATATTTGTGTCATTCTCAAAACTTTTGGTCACGACTGTATTATCTCTCTCCCTCTCTCTCTCTTCTTCTTTCTGTCTCCATCTCTCTTTCCCTCTCTCTCCCCTCTCTCTCCTCTCTCTCCCTCAACCCTCTCTCCCACCCTCTCTCTCCCTCCTTCTCTCTCTCCCCTCTCTTCCCTCTCTCACCTTTCTCTCTCTCTGTCTCTCTCTCTTCCTCTCTCTGTCTCCATCTCTCTCTATATATATATCTCTCTAACGAATAAACTTTAAGCTATAAAAATAAATAAAGAGAGTAGCGCACTCTATATATAAACTCCCAATAATTTATTGGGTAAACCACCAACGTTTAGCCATCTTTCAGAAAAGTATTTTAACGCTCATCTTTCAGAAAAGGATTTTAATGCTCATCTTTCAGAAAGTACTTTAATGCTAATTTTTCCGAAAATTATTTTAACTCATCTTTCAGAAATGGATCTTCCTTATGGCCTGACGAGCTCTGTCTTTCAACACCTTGGACTAGTGCATCGAGGACGTCATCCCCACAGTGACTGTACGTACATATCCCAACCAGAAGCCATGGATAACAGGCAACATTCGAATTAAGCTAAAGGGTAGAGCTACTGCTTTCAAGGTACGGGACTCTAACCGGAAGTTTATAAGAAATCCTGTTATGCCCTCCGACAAACCATCAAACAGGCAAAGCGCCAATACAGGACTAAGATTGATTCGTACTACATCGACTTCGACGTTCATCTTATGTGGCAGGGCGTGCAAACTATTACAGACTATAAAGGGAAGCACAGCCGCGAGCTGCCCAGTGACACGAGCCTACCAGACGAGCTAAATCACTTCTATGCTCGCTTCGAGGCAAGCAACAATGAGGCATGCATGAGCGCATCAGCTGTTCCGGACGACTGTGTGATCACGCTCTCCGTAGCTGACGTGAGTAAGACCTTTAAACAGGTCAACATACACAGGGCTGCGGGGCCAGACGGATTACCAGGACGTGTGCTCCGGGCATGTGCTGACCAACTGGCAGGTGTCTTCACTGGCATTTTCAACATGTCCCTGATTGAGTCTGTAATACCAACATGTTTCAAGCAGACCACCATAGTCCCTGTGCCCAAGAACACTAAGGCAACCTGCCTAAATGACTACAGACCCGTAGCACTCATGTCCGTAGCCATGAAGTGCTTTGAAAGGCTGGTAATGGCTCACATGAACACCATTATCCCAGAAACCCTAGAGCCACTCCAATTTGCATGTTGCCAAAAGAGATCCACAGATGATGCGATCTCTATTGCACTCCACACTGCTCTTTCCCACCTGGACAAAAGGAACACCTATGTGAGAATGCTATTCATTGACTACAGCTCAGCATTCAACACCATAGTGCCCTCAAAGCTCATCACTAAGCTAAGGACCCTGGGACTAAACACCTCCCTCTGCAACTGGATCCTGGACTTCCTCACAGGCCACCTCCAGGTGCTAAGGGTAGGTAACAACACATCTGCCACGCTGATCCTCAACACTGGATTTTGCAGAGGACACAACAGTGGTAGGCCTGATCACAGACAATGACGAGACAGCCTATAGGGAGGAGGTCAGAGACCTGGCCGGGTGGTGCCAGAATAACAACCTCTCCCTCAACGTAACCAAGACTAAGGAGATGATTGTGGACTACAGGAAAAGGAGGACCGAGCACGTCCCCATTCTCATCGACGGGGCTGTAGTGGAGCAGGTTGAGAGCTTCAAATTCCTTGGTGTCCACATCAACAACAAACTACAATGGTCCAAACACACCAAGACAGTCGTGAAGAAGGCACGACAAAACCTATTCCCCCTCAGGAAACTATAAATAATTGGCATGGTTCCTTAGATTCTCAAAAGGTTCAGCTGCAACATCACTGGGGCTAAGCTGCCTGCCATCCAGGACCTCTTCACCAGGCGGTGTCAGAGGAAGGCCCTAAACATTGTCAAAGACCCCAGCCACCCCAGTCATAAACTGTTCTCTCTACTACCGCATGGCAAGCGGTACTGGAGTGCCAAGTCTAGGACAAAAAGGCTTCTCAACAGTGTTTACCCCCAAGCCATAAGACTCCTGAACAAGTAAACAAACGTCTACCCGGACTATTTGCATTGTCCTCCCCCAACCCCTCTTTTATGCTGCTGCTAATCTCTGTTCACCATATATGCATAGTCACTTTAACCATACCTACATGTACATACTACCTCAATTAGCCAGACTAACCGGTGCCTGTATATAGCCTCTCTACTGTATATAGCCTCTCTACTGTATATAGCCTTGCTACTGTATATAGCCTCGCTACTGTATATAGCCTCTCTACTGTATATAGCCTCTCTACTGTATATAGCCTCGCTACTGTATATAACCTCTCTACTGTATATAGCCTCTCTACTGTATATAGCCTCGCTACTGTATATAACCTCTCTACTGTATATAGCCCCTCTACTGTATATAGCCTCGCTACTGTATATAACCTCTCTACTGTATATAGCCTCTCTACTGTATATAGCCTCTCTACTGTATATAGCCTCACTACTGTATATAGCCTCTCTACTGTATATAGCCTCTCTACTGTATATAGCCTCTCTACTGTATATAGCCTCGCTATTGTTATTTTTTACTGTTTTTTATTTCTTTACTTATTTATTCACCTAATACCTATTTTTTATTTAAAAATCGCACTGTTGATTAAAGCCTGTAAGTAATAATAAGGTCTATACCTGTTGTATTCGGCGCACGTGACAAATAAACTTTGATTTGATAGGGCAGTCCCGGTTTGGCTTGACGAGCCAAGTCTTTCAGCACCTTGGACAAGGGCAGTCCCGGTTTGTGGGTGTGTTCCAGATTCACATGTGGGCAGATTAGGCTTTTTATCACATTGAAGTGGTTCATGAAATGTTAAATACTAGGTATTGTGATACTCTGAAAAGTGTAAAACCCAGAGACACAGTGCAACTTTGGCAGCTGCAAATGTTTGTAGCGATTTGGAAAGCACCTCTCTCTCTAGCTCTCTCTCGCTCTCTCTCTCTCGCTCTCTCTCTCTCTCTCTCGCTCTCTCTCTCTCGCTCTCTCTCTCTCGCTCTATCTCTCGCTCGCTCGCTCTCTCTCTCTCTCTCTCAAGTCAATTCAATTCAAGGGGTTTTATTGGCATGGGAAACATATGTTAACATTGCCAAAGCAGGTGAAATAGATAATAAACAAAAGTGAAATTAACAATAAAAAATATACAGTGAACATTACACTCACAAAAGTTCCTAAGGAATAGAAACATTTCAAATGTCATATTATTTATATATACAGTGTTGTAACGATGTGCAAATAGTTAAAGTACAAAAGGGAAAATAAACATAAATATGGGTCGTATTTACAATGGTGTTTGTTCTTCACTGGTTGCCCTTTTCTTGTGGCAACAGGTCACACATATTGCTGCTGTGAAGGCACACTGTGGTATTTCACCCAATAGATATGGGAGTTTATCAAAATTGGATTTGTTTTCAAATTCTTTGTGTGTCTGTGTAATCTGAGGGAAATATGATTCTCTATGGTCATACATTTGGCAGGAGGTTAGGAAGTGCAGCTCAGTTTCCACCTCATTTTGTGGGCAGCGTGCACATAGCCTGTCTTCTCTTGAGAGCCAGGTCTGCCTACGGCGTCCTTTCTCAATAGCAAGGCTATGCTCACTGAGTCTGTACATATTCAAAGCTTTCCTTAAGTTTGGGTCAGTCACAGTGGTCAGGTATTCTGCCACTGTCTACTCTCTGTTTGGGGCCAAATATCATTCTAGTTCTAGTTTGCCTTGTTTTTTTTTTTGATAATTCTTTCCAAAGTGTCAAGTAATTATATTTTTGTTTTCTCATGATTTGGTTGGATCTAATTGTGTTGCTAGGGCTCTGTTTGTGTTTGTGTTTGTGAACATAGCCCCAGGACCAGCTTGCTTGGGGGACTCTTCTCCAGGTTCATCTCTCTGTAGGTGATGGCTTTGTTATGGAAGGTTTGGGAATCACTTCCTTTTAGGTGGTTGTAGAATTTAACAGCTCTTTTTCTGGATTTTTGATAATTAGCGGGTATCTGCCTAATTCTGCTCTGCATGCATTGTATGGTGTTTTACGTTGTACACAAGGATATTTGCATGCAGTCTCAATTTGGTGTTTGCCCCATTTTGTGAATTCTAGTTTGGTGAGCAGACCCCAGACCTACTTTAATCTGAAGTCAAATGTCTGCTGTTTGCTGATGATCAGATTCTGTCAGACCTGGGATTCAAGTATTTTTAGCCAGTTCGTTATTGGGATGTCAAATTTTATGTTACTTTTGACTGTGTAGAAGGCCCTTCTTGCCTTGTCGTTCACAGCTTTGTGGAAGTTACCTGTGGCGATGATGTTTAGGCCGAGGTATTTATACCGTAATTTCCAGACTATTGAGCGCACCTGAATATAAGCCGCACCCACTGAATTAAAAAATTTATATTATTTTGAACATAAATAAGCCGCACATGTCTATAAGCCGCAGGTGCCTACCGGTACATTGAAACGAATGAACTTTACACAGGCTTTAACAAAACACGGCTTGTAACAAAAATAAATAGGCTTTAACGAAACACGGCTTGTAACAAAAATAAATAGGCTTTAACGAAACACGGCTTGTCATCGACTCATTAAGACCAAGCTCCCGTGCAGCAGCTCTATTTCCTTTTCCAACAGCCAGATCAATCGTCTTCAACTTGAAAGCTGCATCATATCCTTTTCTCCGTGTCTTTGCCATGATGAGGGTGACAAAATGACTACCGTAATCAGAATGATGGGAAGTTTGAGAGCGCTCAATTTAATCTAAACAGTAAACAAAAAAGTTGTTTGACCTTAACCCGTTCGGCAATTTCATTGGTCTAATGAAAGCTTCATGACGCCAAAAAACTGAGCACGTCACAGAATGTGTTTTTTTGGAGAAAAAAAAAATTGAAAGCGGGAAAAATCCATATATTAGCCGCGTCATTGTTTAAGCCGCGAGGTTCAAAGCCTGGGAAAAAAGTTGCGGCTTATAGTCCGGAAATTACGTTAGTTTTTTTGTGTGCTCTAGGGCACCGGTGTCTAGATGGAATTTGTATTCGTGGTCCTGGCAACTGGACCTTTTTTGGAACACCAACATTTTTGTCTTACTGAGATTTACTGTCAGGGCCCAGGTCTGTCAGGGCCCAGGTCTGACAGAATCTGTGCAGAAGATCTAGGTGCCTCTGTAGGCCCTCCTTGGTTGGAGACAGAAGAACCAGATCATCTGCAAACAGTAGACATTTGACTTCAGATTAAAGTAGGGTGAGGCTACAGTAGATGCTGCTGACTGTTCTAGTGCCAATTCGTTGATATGTATTTTGAATTTGTCTCTACCCTTTGTGGGGTGATCAGTCCTTGGTCCCAAATATTGTTCCAAATATTGTGGAAGATGCCAGAGATGAGGATTATGATGTCAGAGATGAGGATTATGATGTCAGAGATGAGGATTATGATGTCAGAGATTATGATGTCAGAGATGAGGATGATGTTAAAGAGTTTAAGTATAGCCAATCTCTGTCTCTCTGTCTCTCTCTGTCTCTCTCTCTGTCTCTCTCTCTGACCAAAGTGATCTGCCACCCACATAGTCTCTCTTCAGTGCAGGTTGACTGTCTGTTCCCAACAGCCATCTGGGCACATCTCTCTATCTAGGAATATCTTTCTGCATATGCTATATTGTTCATACTTCAGAATCCATGAGAGCCCCAGTTCCCAGACAGATTTCAAGCTAGAGGTTTTGGAAATCTACAGAAACAGATAGAGAGAAGAAAAGAAGGAGAGCTTAAATCAACACAGTGTAGAAACACTAATAAAGACAAATACCCAATCACTATTCTTCCTCATTCTTCACTCTTCTTCTTCATTCTTCTTCTTCACCCTCATATAATAATAGCACAATCAGCTCCTGTTTCACTGAGTTCTATGACTGTCAGACAATCAAAATCAAATCGAATATTCAAATCCTTCTATGAAAAAGTGTCCCTAATTGCTGCTTTGAATAATCATTTGTGTAATAAGTTATTCATCAATTTGAACCCTAGAACAAGGATAATGAAGAGCGATTAGCGGGATTATTATTGAGGTAGTCGAGGTCAGACGAGGCATGAAGACAATCTTACTGTGTTCCAAATAGTACCCTATCTAGTTGACATTACATGAAAACAAAGTTGATTCAAACCAGTGTGTGCCCAGAGGGAAGAGAGAGAGAGAGAGAGAGAAACAGAGAACGAGAAGAGATGAGAAGACGGCAGCATACCAGCCTGATGGGTGGTTGTCTGGACACAAGGGTTTCAGAGGTTTGATTTAACACCCTACTGAATATATGGGATGGCAGGTAGCCTAGTGGTTAGTGTTGGGCCAGTAACCGAAAGGTTGGTGGATCGAATCCCCGAGCTGACAAGGTAAAAATCTGTCCTTCTGCCCCCTGAACAAGGCAGTTAACCCACTGTTCCCTAGTAGGCCGTCATTGTAAATAAGAATCTGTTCTTAATTGACTTGCCTTGTAAAATAAAATATAGAAATGTTTCTCCCTTTCTCCCATTTAACATCCTCATGACTCTCTGTCTAAGCAACACAGTTTTCAGGAGTCATTCTATCGATCCATTGTTTTTAGATGCATGTTATAAAAAAATAATAATCTGTTTTGATGTAATATCATGAGTACTATTTATTATTTATATCAAAAGACATCTCTGAGGTTAGACCAGAATTTTTTTGTGTTGGTAGGCAGGATGTATCCATTCTTCTGGGGCTGTATTGAGGAACTACATTTTACCCTAATTCAATACAACTGACTCTCCTCCCTTCCTCTGCCTCTTCTCCCAGGTTGATTGACAAGCCCGTCGTTCCAATCAAATCGTCGCCATGATCGCCACGGGCGGTCTGCTGCGTATGAACCGGCGCCAAGACTCCCAGCGATCCAAGAACCACGCTGAAAACCAGAGGAAGAGGAAACAAGCAGAGAGGAAGAAGAAGAACGATGTGGTGGTGGTGTGTAGCATGATGGACTACAAACTACAGTACCCATAATGCTCTGTTGTATTGTATCTGGTTCAGAACGATGTGCTAGTGGTGTGTAGCATGATGGACTACAAACTACAGTACCCATAATGCTCTGTTGTATTGTATCTGGTTCAGAACGATGGGGTGGTGGTGTGTAGCATGATGGACTACAAACTACAGTACCCATAATGCTCTGTTGTATTGTATCTGGTTCAGAACGATGTGCTAGTGGTGTGTAGCATGATGGACTACAAACTACAGTACCCATAATGCTCTGTTGTATTGTATCTGGTTCAGAACGATGTGGTGGTGGTGTGTAGCATGATGGACTACAAACTACAGTACCCATAATGCTCTGTTGTATTGTATCTGGTTCAGAACGATGTGCTAGTGGTGTGTAGCATGATGGACTACAAACTACAGTACCCATAATGCTCTGTTGTATTGTATCTGGTTCAGAACGATGGGGTGGTGGTGTGTAGCATGATGGACTACAAACTACAGTACCCATAATGCTCTGTTGTATTGTATCTGGTTCAGAACGATGTGCTAGTGGTGTGTAGCATGATGGACTACAAACTACAGTACCCATAATGCTCTGTTGTATTGTATCTGGTTCAGAACGATGGGGTGGTGGTGTGTAGCATGATGGACTACAAACTACAGTACCCATAATGCTCTGTTGTATTGTATCTGGTTCAGAACGATGTGCTAGTGGTGTGTAGCATGATGGACTACAAACTACAGTACCCATAATGCTCTGTTGTATTGTATCTGGTTCAGAACGATGTGGTGGTGGTGTGTAGCATGATGGACTACAAACTACAGTACCCATAATGCTCTGTTGTATTGTATCTGGTTCAGAACGATGTGCTAGTGGTGTGTAGCATGATGGACTACAAACTACAGTACCCATAATGCTCTGTTGTATTGTATCTGGTTCAGAACGATGGGGTGGTGGTGTGTAGCATGATGGACTACAAACTACAGTACCCATAATGCTCTGTTGTATTGTATCTGGTTCAGAACGATGTGCTAGTGGTGTGTAGCATGATGGACTACAAACTACAGTACCCATAATGCTCTGTTGTATTGTATCTGGTTCAGAACGATGGGGTGGTGGTGTGTAGCATGATGGACTACAAACTACAGTACCCATAATGCTCTGTTGTATTGTATCTGGTTCAGAACGATGTGCTAGTGGTGTGTAGCATGATGGACTACAAACTACAGTACCCATAATGCTCTGTTGTATTGTATCTGGTTTTATCTTAGGTTACATCCCAATAATCTCTCCTTTCTCCCAATATGTGCAGTTGTCTTCTTCACTTCTTTTCATGGATTTGAAAGGAAATTACTGGTATATGGAAACTCCCTCTAGCCTAAAAACGCTTTAATACTTTTACATTTGTGGGAGGTAGTGAACAAGTGCACACTTTTAAGGAGGAAGGAGAGATTATTGGGACGTAACCTTAGATGTTCCAGAAGCTAACATGGTAATGATGTCCTGTCTGTCTCTTTATGAATTCAGGTGAAGGGGAAACTTAACCTGTGTTCCCCACCTGGGCTGGTGGCTGCAGTGGGGGTAGTGGTGTTGATGCTGGGGATAGCCATGGCTGTACTGGGCTACTGGCCACATGAAGAACACAGCCAGGGGTATGCATCCAGGGTATCATCAGGGGAGGAGCGGATGAGATACTTCAACAGCCCCCTGGTGTCGGTCACCTGGAGCAATAATAAGGACAACAACACAGCCAATCAGACTGTTGGGGAGTTGACCAATCAGACTGTTGGGGAGTTGACCAACCAGACGAGTGTTGAGTTGACAAATCAGACGAGTGATGTAATGAATGGAAGTGTTCCTAAACCTGTATCTGTATCTACAAGTCCTCGTCCTCCCTCAGGTGGGTTTCTCTCTGAGTTCCTGGACAGCTATCTCTACTCAGACAACTTGAAGGTGTTTGGGCCCTTAGTGATGGGGATTGGCATCTTCCTCTTCATCTGCGCTAACGCAGTGCTTCACGAGAACAGAGACCAGAAGACCAAAATCATCAACCTCAGAGATATCTACTCCACGGTCATCGACCTCCACAGCACACGGACCAAGGACTCCTCGCCGATTAACGGACTAGTGAACTATGTGCAGTCCAGGGGCAGCGTGGACATAAATTCGGGTTTGTTCAAGCCTGGCGAGATGCTTGAGCTAGGTCGCAGCCCTTGGTCCTCCACTACCGTGTCAAACCACCAGGAGGAGTTAGGTAGCGGTGAGCAGCAGTATAGACGACCATCAATGGCGGGCCGGCAGCGGAGCTGGTCCAGAGACAACCAGACGTTCACAGAAAGTGTGTATAGCATCTACAGAGACCAGAAGCGCAGGTACAGTAGACATACAAGTCTGTTGTTTTAAAATGTGTGATTTTGTTTGCATGTTCAGTACCATTCAAAATGTGACACACCTACTCATTCCAGAGTTTTTCTGTATTTTTTTAAAAACTATTTTCTACATTGTAGAATAATAGTGAAGACATCAAAACTATGAAATAACACATATGGAATCATGTAGTAAACAAAAAAGTGTTAAACAAATTAAAATGTATTTTATCTTTGAGATTCTTCAAAATAGCCACCCTTTGACTTGATTACAGCTTTGCTCACACTTGGCATTCTCTCAACCAGCTTCATGAGTTAGTCACCTGGAATTAATTTCCATTAACTAGTGTGCCTTGTTGAAAGTTAATTTGTGGAATTTCTTTCCTTCTTAATGCATTTTAGCCAACCAGTTGTGTTGTGACAAGGTAGGGGTGGTATACAGAAGATAGCCCTATTTGGTAAAATACAGAGTCCATTTAATGGCAAGAACAGCTCAAATAAGCAAAGAGAAACAACTGTCAATCATTACTTTAAGATATGAAGATCAGTCAATCCCGAAAACGTCAAGAACTTTCAAAGTTTCTTAAAGTACAGTCGCAAAAACCATCAGCCGCTATGATGAAACTGGCTCTCATGAGGACCACCACAGGAAAGTAAGACCCAGACTTACCTCTGCTGCAGAGGATAAGTTCATTAGAGTTACCAGCCTCAGAAATTGGAGCCCAAATATATGCTTCACAGAGTTCAAGTAACAGACACATCTCAACATCAACTGTTCAGAGGAGACTGTGTGAATCAGCCCTTTATGGTCAAATTGCTGCAAAGAAGCCACTGCTATTTTATTTTATTTAACATTTATTTAACTAGGCAAGTCAGTTAAGAACAAGTTCTTATTTACAATGACGGCTTACCCCGGCCAAACCCAGGCGACGCCGGGGCCAATTGTGTGCCGCCCTATGGGACTCCCAATCACGGCCGGATGTGATACAGCCCAGGATTGAACCAGGCTCTGTAGTGATGCTTCTAGCACTGAAATGCAGTGCCTTAGACCGCTGTGCCACTCGTGAGGACGCCAATAAGAAGAAGAGACTTGCTTGGGCCAAGAAACACAAGCAATGGACATTAGACTGGTGAAAATATGTCCTTTGATCGAATGAGTCCAAAGTTGAGATTTTTGGTTCCAACTGCCGTATCTTTGTGAGACGCAGAGTAGGTGAACAGATGATCTCCGAATGTGTGGTTACCACCGTGAAGCATGGAGGAGGAGGTGTGATGGTGTGGGGGTGCTTTGCTGGTGACTCTGTCAGTGATTTATTTAGAATTCAAGGCACACTTATCCAGCATGTCTACCACAGCATTCTGCAGCGATACACCGTCCCATCTGGTTTGCTCTTAGTGGGACTATCATTTGTTTTTCAACAGGATAATGACCCAACACACCTTCAGGCTGTGCTCAGCATATGTGTGAACTCCTTCAAGGCTGTTGGAAAAGCATTCCTCATGAAGCTGGTTGAGAGAATGCCAAGAGTGTGCAAAGCTGTCATCAAGGCAAAGGGTGGCTACTTTGAAGAATCTCAAATATAAAATAGATTTTGATATGTTTAACACTTTTTTTGTTTACTACATGATTCCATATGTGTTATTTCATAGTGTTGATGTCTTCACTATTATTCTACAATGTAGAAATTAGTAATAAATAAAGAAAAACCCTTAAATGAGTAGGTGTGTCCAAACTTTTGACTGGTTCTGTAAATGTTTTATAGCCTCGTTTGACCATCCTGATTACAAAAGATCAGTCTTATAACTGGTGGTCTGAGGGCATAATGCAGGTGTTTTTTTTGTAATAAAAATTTGGGATATCAATGGTATTATACGCAATTTTACAGTGCGTTCAGAAAGTATTCAGACCACTTGACTTTTTTCACATTTTGTTAAATTACAGCCTTTTTCTAAAATGTATTAAATACATGTTTTTCCCCATCAGTCTACACACAATACCCCATAATGACAACGCGAAAACAGGTTTTATAAATTTTTATATAATAAATAAAATAAAAAAAAAACGTATTTACTTATTAAGTATTCAGACCCTTTGCTATGAGACTCGAAATTGAGCTCAGGTGCATCCTGTTTACATTGATCATCCTTGAAATGTTTCTACAACTTGATTGGAGTCCACCTGTGGTAAATTAAATTGATTGGACATGATTTGGAAAGGCACACACACCTGTCTATATAAGGTCCCGCAGTTGACAGTGCATGTCAGAGCAAAAACCAAGCCATGAGGTCGAAGGAATTGTCCGTACAGCGCCGAGACAGGATTGTGTCGAGGTACAGATCTGGGAAAGGGTACCAAAAAATGTCTGCAGCATTGAATGTCCCCAAGACCAAGAACCCGATGGTCACTCTGATAGAGCTCCAGAGTTCCTCTGTGGAGATGGGAGAAACTTCCAGAAGGACAACCATCTCTGCAGCACTCAAACCAATCAGACCTTCATGGTAGATTGGCCAGACAGAAGCCACTCCTCAGTAAAAGGCACATGACAGCCCGCTTGGAGTTTGCCAGAAGACACCTAAGGGACTCTCAGACCATGATGAACAAGATTCTCTGGTCTGATGAAACCAAGATTTAACTTTTTGGCCTGAATGCCAAGCATCACGTCTGGAGGAAACAGGGCACCATCCCTACGGTGAAGCATGGTGATGGCAGCATCATGCTGTGGGGTTGTTTTTCAGCTTCCCTGAGACGGTTTTTGACAGTTTGTGCAGAAATTCTAGGGTTGTGCAAACCCACAGTTTCAGCAGCTGTCTGGGTGGCTGGTCTCTGACGATCCCGCAGGTGAAGAAGTCGGATGTGGAGGACCTGGGCTGGCGTGGTTACACGTGGTCTGCAATTGTAAGGCTGGTTGGACGTACTACCAAATTATCTAAAATGACGTTGGAGGCGGCTTATGGTAGAGAAATTAACATTCAATTCTCTGGCAACAGCTCTGGTGGACATTCCTGCAGTCAGCATGTCAATTGCACGTTCCCTCAAAACCTGAGACATCTGTGGCATTGTGTTGTGTGACAAAACTGCACATTTTAGAGTGGCCTTTTATTGTCCCCAGCACAAGGTGCACCTGTGTAATGATCATGCTGTTTTATCAGCTTCTTGATATGCCACACCTGTCAGGTGGATAGATTATCTTGGCAAAGGAGAAATGCTCACTAACAGGGATGTAAACAAATTCGTGGACAAAATTTGAAAGAAATATGTTTTTGCTTGTGCATATGAAACATTTCTGGGATCTTTCATTTCAGTTTATAATGCATGGGACCAACACTTTACACGTTGCTTTTATATTTTTGTTCAGTATAATTCCGAGACTCAATGAATTGTGGTCCTCAAGAGCTTTTGGCTGTGAAATCGGTGGTTCCAGGAACAAAAAAGGATTTGGAGCTGAAGCTCTCAATACATGTAGATCAGATTCTGTTCCTCTAGATATGTGTAGATCACAATCTGTTCCTCTAGATATGTGTTGATCAATCTGTTCCTCTAGATATGTGTTGATCAATCTGTTCCTCTAGATGTGTGTAGATCAGATTCTGTTTTTATAGATATGTACATATCACATTCTTGCTCTGGCATGATCCGGATGGTCGAACGAGACTACATTGTATGTTGTTTTGTATGCTGCAAAATTAATTGCCTCATTGAGGACATAAAAGTTTTCTAATCTATTCTAAACGAATGCTGTTTTCATGTTTTACTCAGGTGGACCAGGCGCCCTGAGGGGATAAATAAAGTTGTATTGAATTTAACTGAATTAAAGTTTTCTAATCTTATTTTATCTAATCAGGTGTTCAGAGCAGGCCTCGTACCCCAGGCAGCGGGACTCAGAGCAGGCCTCGTACCCCAGGCAGTGGGACTCAGAGCAGGCCTCGTACCCCAGGCAGCGGGACTCAGAGCAGGCCTCGTACCCCAGGCAGTGGGACTCAGAGCAGGCCTCGTACCCCAGGCAGCGGGACTCAGAGCAGGCCTCGTACCCCAGGCAGTGGGAGGGTAGAGCATCCATTGTCAGTTCTTCTTTTAACGCCTTCACCCCCCCGATCATCACACTTAACAACTGTGCAGTGGAGGAGGGGGGACAGGTCGAGAGAGAGGAGGAAGAGATCGCAAATGTCAAGGATTTTAGTGGAAATGGGATTGAGGAAGAGCAAGTAGCAGGCTATAGTCAAAGTCTGGATACTACAGAGAATAATTCTTCAAGGAGGACCTCGATGAATCCCCAGGAATCCTATAGTCAAAGTCTGGGTACTACAGAGAATAATTCTTCAAGGAGGACCTCGATGAATCCCCAGGAATCCTATAGTCAAAGTCTGGGTACTACAGAGAATAATTCTTCAAGGAGGACCTCGATGAATCCCCAGGAATCCTATAGTCAAAGTCTGGGTACTAAAGAGAAGGATTCTTCAAGGAGGACCTCGATGAATCCCCAGGAATATGAGGGTGGTACCGTCATGACCCTAACTGAACCAGATGATGCGCTACAAGGACAGACCCTCACCCCACAGGGCTCCCAACTGTTTCCCCCTTCTCCCGTTTTCAGGGCGATGATGGGGATGGGCTCTCATCTGTCACTCAACTCCCTCTCCAGCCCAGGGGGGGACCAGCCCCAGTCGGCACGACGATGCAGCCTCACCATGGCCGTCTGTCGTCAAGGCGACCGGGCTCGTCGATTCAGCTGTACGCGTCTGGAGCGTTCAAACAGTAAGGGATACATCAAGCTGGAAGCCATGGACGGAGATTCCTTCGAAGTACCAGATGTAGTGACTTCCTGTGTGCCTGACTCGAATCAGGAAGTAGTAGCAGAAGCAGATCAAGGAAAAAGAGAGAGGGTGACGGTCACCCTTGGCTCTTCTTTAACGGAACTCTAGACAGATCTGTCTCAATCGTCATGTCAATCTCTTTAGACAGTGATAAAAAAAAATGACCTATAGAGTCAAGGTACAGCCGAAAGGATCTCGGGAGAGGAGAGGGAGTTACAGAACTCTAGAACTATCTCTTTGTGTCTCTGATGTCATAGTCAGTAGAAGACAGGGATCAAAACTGACCTAGAGAATCAAGGTGCAGCCAGAAGGATGTCAGGAGATCAAGAGGAGAGGGAGAGAGAGAGAGAGAGAAAGGAGAGGGAGAGGGAGAGAGAGAGAGAGAGAGAGAGAGAGAAAGGAGAGGGAGAGAGAGAGAGAGAGAGAAAGGAGAGGGAGAGAGAGAGAGAAGAGGGAGGGAGAGAGAGAGAGAAGAGGGAGAGAGAGAGAGAACAGGAGAAGGAGAGGGAGAGAGAAGGAGAGGGAGGGGAGAGAAAAGGAGAATGAGATGGCGAGTGAGAGAAGGAGGAGAGGGAAAGAGAAGAAGGAGATAGAAGAGAGGGAGGGGAGAGAGAAGGAGAAGGAGAGGGAGAGGGAGAGAGAGGGAGGGGAGAGAGAAGGAGATGGAGAGAGAAGGGAGAGAGACATGGTGCACCCAGAAAGAGATCAGGGAGAGAGACATGGTGCACCCAGAAAGAGATCAGGGAGACGGGAAAGAAGAGGGAGAAAGAGAAGGTGTGATGGGAATAGCCCCCACCTCTTCAACAGAGTTGTAATTTTCAACACCAATTAGGGTCCCCTGGAGAACATGGACCGAAACTATGGTTCCTACAGAACTATAGACAGAACTGTATCCGGTCATTTGCATGTAAGCGATAAACAACAATGGTCTGTACATTTCTATGGAAAATATACTACGACGCAGAGACGCAGTATATTATATATCTACTGTACCTGTCAAAGGTTTGGACACACCTACTCATTCCAGGGTTTTTAATAAATGCTTCACAGAGTTCAGGTAACAGACACATTTCAACATAAACTGTTCTGAGGTGACTGCGTGAATCAGGCCTTCATGGTCGAATTGCTGCAAAGAAACCACTACTAAAGGACACCAATAAGAAGAAGAGACTTGCTTGGGCCGAGAAACACGAGCAACGGACATTAGACCAGTGGAAATCTGTCCTTTGGTCTGATGAGTGAATCCATGTGTGTTATTTCATAGTTTTGATGTCTTCACTTATTCTACAATGTAGAAAATAGTAAAAAAAATAAAGAAAAACCCTGGAATGAGTAGGTCCAAACTTTTGACTGGTTCTGTATATGTTACCCATTCATTTGTGATTGAGGCATTTTCTTTAGCTGGGTCCATACAGGTGTACATGTACATCTATACAGGTGTACATGTACAGGTATACAGGTGTACATGTACATCTATACAGGTGTACATGTACAGGTATACAGGTGTACATGTACAGGTATACAGGTGTACATGTACAGGTATACAGGTACACATGTACATCTATACAGGTGTACATGTACAGGTATACAGGTGTACATGTACAGGTATACAGGTGTACATGTACAGGTATACAGGTACACATGTACATCTATACAGGTGTACATGTACAGGTATACAGGTGTACATGTACAGGTATACAGGTGTACATGTACATCTATACAGGTGTACATGTACAGGTATACAGGTGTACAGGTATACAGGTGTACAGGTATACAGGTGTACATGTACAGGTATACAGGTGTACAGGTATACAGGTATACAGGTGTACATGTACAGGTATACAGGTGTACATGTAGAGGTGTACAGGTATACAGGTGTACATGTACAGGTATACAGGTACACATGTACATCTATACAGGTGTACATGTACAGGTATACAGGTGTACATGTACAGGTATACAGGTGTACATGTACAGGTATACAGGTGTACATGTACAGGTATACAGGTGTACATGTACATCTATACAGGTGTAC
Organism: Salmo trutta; assembly: GCF_901001165.1. Classification (NCBI taxonomy): domain Eukaryota; kingdom Metazoa; phylum Chordata; class Actinopteri; order Salmoniformes; family Salmonidae; genus Salmo; species Salmo trutta. Next base: position 48,571,668 of record NC_042977.1, read on the forward strand.
ATGTACAGGTATACAGGTGTACATGTACAGGTATACAGGTGTACAGGTATACAGGTGTACATGTACAGGTATACAGGTGTACAGGTATACAGGTATACAGGTGTACATGTACAGGTATACAGGTGTACATGTACAGGTGTACAGGTATACAGGTGTACATGTACAGGTATACAGGTGTACATGTACAGGTATACAGGTGTACAGGTGTACAGGTATACAGGTATACAGGTATAGAGGTGTACATGTACAGGTATACAGGTGTACAGGAGAGCCCTTATCAGGGGAAATAGTGATGTTTCACCTTCAGAATAACAACACGAGAGACTCTTTAAAACCACTAAATAACTCAATATTCAGATCAAACTATTCTATTTTTATTTTGTAATGTAGCAACAGCAATACTTTCGATAGAAAAACGTAGATACTATTTGTTTAAACAAACAAAAATGTTGTGTAGATTTTATTATAGCACCTATTTGAAAGAAAAATGTTTTGTATATCTGTAGGGGAAACTAGAATAAATTCTGATGTTCTGGAATCTTCTTCCTTTGTAGATAAAAACTGTTCCACAGAATAATGTTTTATTTTAGATAGGTATTGTTATAAGGTTAATAGCTGTCAAAAAGTCAGGTAGAATATAGTTCAGATTTGATAAAAATTAAGTTGACTGTTGGACCATGTTTAATTATGAAGGAATAAAGTGGCATATAGTTGAGACATTACAATAAAACATCATTCATAAAACATGTAGATCTTTGTTGTTGTGTTGCTTATTTCCCTATATCAGCAGAAATATTAACGTTCTCTCTCTCTCTCTCTCTCCGTCTCTCTCTCTCTCTCTCTTTCTCTCTCTCTCTCTCTCTCTCTTCGTCTCTCTCTGTCTCTCTCTCTCTCTCTTCGTCTCTCTCTGTCTCTCTCTCTCTCAGCACATGATTGTTCATCAGTCTACCATGGCCATCTAGTGGTGAAAATGTGTTGTTGCTTTTCATGCAGACCTCAAGCTACCACTTTGGTTGTACTTTTAACAAATAGGCGTGTTTGGAACAAATGGAAGACTTTGTAGCGTTTATTACATTGGTTATCAAATGTACAGGGCAAATCTAAAACTTTCAAACAGAAAACCTAAGAAAATGAACAACAATGACAAATGGTTTGGTGAAGAATGCAAAACCCTAAGAAAGAAATTGAGAAACCTATCCAACCAAAAACATAGAGACACAGAAAACCTGAGTCTACGCCTTCACTTTGGTGAATCACTAAAACAATACAGAAATACACTACGGAAAAAGATGGAACAGAACGTCAGAAATCAGCTCAATGTAATTGAAGAATCCACAGACTCTAACCACTTCTGGGAAAATTGGAAAACACTAAACAAACAACAACATGAAGAATTATCTGTCCAAAATGGAGATGTATCGATAAACCTCTTCTACAATCTTTTTGCAAAAACATATACATGATCAAATACAAATCTTCGAATCAATTATTAAAAACTACCAGAACCCACTAGATTCTCCAATTATATTGAATGAACTACAGGACAAAATACAAACCCTCCAACCCAAAAATGCCCGTGGTGTTGATGGTATCCTCAATGAAATGATAAAATATACAGACCACAAATTCCAATTGGCTATACTTAAACCCTTTAACATCATCAACATCATCCTCAGCTCTGGCTTCTTCCTCAATATTTGGAACCAAGGCTTGATCACCCCAATCCACAAAAAGTGGAGACAAATTTGACCCCAATAACTACCGTGGGATATGCATCAACAGCAACCTTGGGAAAATCCTCTGCATTATCATTAACAGCAGACTAGTTAATTTCCTCAGTGTAAACAATGTACTGAGCAAATGTCCAAAATCGCGTTTTACCAAATTACCGTACGACAAACCACGTATTCACCCTGCACACCCTAATTGACAAACAAACCAAAACAAAGGCCAAATCTTCTCATGCTTTGTTGATTTAAAAAAAGGCTTTTGACATTTTACATTTACATTTTAGTCATTTAGCAGACGCTCAATGGGTACTAAAGAAAAGGAGTCTTCAAGGAGGCAATTTGGCATGAGGGTCTTGTTATTGCTATTGGTGACGTCACGTCTGTGTCTGGAATGGCTCCCTACCTCACATAGAGCTCTGGTGCACTCTTTTTTTTACCTCTTTTTCCCCCTCCCCAATTTCGTGGTATCGAATTGGTAGTTACAGTCTTGTCCCATCGCTGCAACTACCGTACGGACTCGGGAGAGGCGAAGGTCGAGAGCCGTGCATCCTCCGAAAACCCAACCAAACCGCACTGCTTCTTGACACAATGCCCACTTAACCTGGAAGCCAGCCGCACCAATGTGTCGGAGGAAACACCGTACACCTGGCGACCGTGTCAGCGTGCACTGCGCCCGGCCCGCCACAGGAGTCGCTAGTGCGCGATGAGACAAGAACATCCCTGCCGGCCAAACCCTCCCCTAACCCGGACGACGCTGGGCCAGTTGTGCACCGCCCCATGGGTCTCCCGGTCTGGGCCGGCTGCGACAGAGCCTGGACTCGAACCAGGATCTCTAGTGACACAGCTAACACTTAGACCACTATGTCACTCGGGAGGCTCCAGACACACTAAGGATCCAACCCTTTTTTTCAATTTTCTTCTAAAATGACATACCCAAATCGAACTGCCTGTAACTCAGGACCTGAAGCAAGGATATGCATATTATTGATACCATTTAAAAGGAAACACTTTGACGTTTGTTGAAATGTGAAATTAATGTAAGAGAATATAACACATTAGATCTGGTAAAACATAATACAAAGAAAAAAACGTGTATTTTTTTTGTACCATCATCTTTCAAATGAAAGAGAAAGGCCTATATGTATTATTCCAGCGCAGGTGCAATTTAGACTTTGGCCACTAGATGGCAGCAGTGTATATGCAATGTTTCAGACTGATCCAATGAACCATTGTATATCTGTTCAAGACTGCCCAAATAATTGGTTTATTAATACCTTTTCAAGTTCATAATTGTGCACTCTCCTCAAACAATAGCATGGTATTATTTCACTGTAATAGCTACTGTAAATTGGACAGTGCAGTTAGATTAATGAGAGTTTAAGCTTTCTGCCCATATCAGATATATCTATGTCCTGGTGTAACAGTGTAGGTTCCGTCCCTCTCCTCGCCCCAACCTGGGCTCGAACTAGGGACCCTTGCACACATCAACAACTGACACCCACGAAGCATCATTACCCATCGCGCCACAAAAGCCGCGGCCCTTGCAACGCAAGGGGAACAACCACTTCAGGTCTCAGAGCGAGTGACGTCACCGATTGAAACTCTATTAGCGCGCACCACCGCTAACTAACTAGCCATTTCACATCGGTTACACTGGGAGTTTTTTGGGGTTACTTACAACCTCATGCTAATCACATTAGCCGATCCTGTGGAGGTTAAAAGCCCTTTCAAGTGTACCATGGTGATGTCTCTCTCTCTTCCTCTGTGCCGTGCCAAGAGCTGGTGTGTTTGACTGCTTTTAACAAATCTGTTTGAGAACACTGATCTGGAGTGTTGACCTTGTGTAGCCTGGTCCTTGATCTGGGGTCAGACTAGACATTGTGTACAATTGTTAATAGCTATGCCTTCTATCCATAAGTACCAATATTCCCATTGAATGAATGATCCCTGATGTACTGCATTAGTTTAGACTTGTTTTCTTTCTAACACTGCTTCAATCTCATCTATTCTGGTGTAGTGGCCCCTGTTCCTTTAGCATGTCCAACCTCATCTATTCTGGTGTAGTGGCCCCTGTTCCTTTAGCATGTCCAACCTCATCTATTCTGGTGTAGTGGCCCCTGTTCCTTTAGCATGTTCAACCTCATCTATTCTGGTGTAGTGGCCCCTTGTTCCTTCAGCATGTTCAACCTCATCTATTCTGGTGTAGTGGCCCCTTGTTCCTTCAGCATGAAAGCATGAATATTTCCAAATGTGATGGAGAGAAGAGAGCTGATGAGGGGAGTTCTCAGAAATGATACACATGTTCTTTAGAGCAGAGCAGATTAGACCACTACCACTGCCAGGGTCTAAACAACAAGGAACCTTTTTTCATGTCCAGTTCAATTAAGGTACCTGAATATATCTTTGTAACAGCTGTTAAGTGCATTTGTTTGAAAAAAAAATGAATGGAAATGTTATATGGTTTTTGTATAAACGTCAAATATAAGGTAAGTGCTTAGGAGATCTAATGTTTTAATCTTCATCGGCTAGTGACAATTTTTGGGGGTGAATTTTGAAGCGTTTGTGTAATAATAAAACACAAAACAAACACAAAAGCTTCATAATTCATAGAGGTCATGTGACTGCTGATATTATTATCTCATAGAACAAAACCTATAAGATCTAAACCGGTGTTAACGTCAGACCTTATTTTCAGCGTTTATCAGGTACCTTCATTTTCAATACATTTAGTTAATTCTCTACTTAAAGATTAATAAAACATTTTAATATTAATATATAATTCCCGTTTTAACGCCTGGATTCCATGAGGGCCCTAATTATCGTATTTGGACCAGAATGAGTCTCTCTACTGCTCCTGCAGTGATGATTCCACCATCTTCATCAAATGTTTTCATCATTTATCTGCAGATAATCGCCAAAAAGCCTAACAGTGACATATGCAAACTAGGGAGCCAAATGAACTGACTCTCTCACAGATGCAATTCGGTTTGGCTACACTGACTTACGACTCACTTTAGATTCCCTGTCTAGCAAGCCTTTGGTTTACTTGTCTTGATGCGATAACACGGACATGTAACTACGTTGAAAGATTTATGAAATAAAGTAAATGGATATAGGAGACTTGACTCAGTCAGTTCGACACCTTTTATAAATTAGTTAACACTCGCTGTTCAGTTGGTAATCAATACATAGTAAAAAGCCTACTTTACGCCACGACTCCGCGTGAAACACACAGAATTAAAATAAACGAATGTGTCAGAAAACAATAATTAAGCTAAATTTGTGGATTTAGACTCATTGTTACCACTTACATTTACATGGGACGTGGAAATTCACGAGTATCGTGCTCACTTCCTCCCGTGTAAAGATTTTCATCTGCAACCAACCACAGCACAAACAAATTGTACCGGGGGGCAGGACAGACAGCAGTCTGCGTTACCCTGTCATCACTATCTTACCCTATCAATAGATTGACACGGACTAGCGAATTTAAACTTTTAAATGAAAAGTAGCCTAGTTAACATGAAGTGTATAAAGTAACCGGTTGATTAGCTGACGGACTGCTCTTGACTAAAAACGCTGAAGTAATTACCCAAGGAGCACAGAGTAGAATCCAGTCCAGAGTTCACATGATGTTCAGTACGTCTGCTGTTTCTCATTCTGCTGATTTAAGGGCTGTGTCAGAGAACCGGTCCAGAAAATCCCAGCTCATTGTGTTCTCTTAAAGGACCCACTGTACAGGAACTGCACCGGCCGTACCAGAACCGGTCCAGAAGATCACAGCTAATTGGGGCGGCAGGTAGCCTAGTAGTTAGAGCACTTGGCCAGTAACCAAAAGGTTGCTGGATCGAATCCCCGAGCTGACAAGGTAAACATCTGTCGTTCTGCCCCTGAACAAGGACGTTAACCTTCTCTTCCCCTGTAGGCTGTCATTGTAAATAAGAATTTGTTCTTAACTGGCTTGTCTAGTAAAATAATATGTGTTCTCTTATATGACTCACTGTACTGGAACTGCACCCGCCGTACAAGAACCGGTCCAGAAAATCACAGCTAATCTGTTCCCTTATATAGGAGTTACTCTACTGTCTGTACTGTGGCTGACTGTACACATGGCTATAGATCACATTTTACTACCACTAGTGTAGACCCTCCTTCAAGGAGAGTGCCTATAGCTTAGTACGTGGGGTTAGTATGTGATGCTAATAGGCTCACCAGAAGGAGCTCTGTTCTGGTGTCCTCTGGTACATTCTAATGCCTTGGTTCCATCTGAAATACTCAGAGAAATTATTGAATACTTTATCAAGTTTACTTCCCAGATTAAAAACATTTGTTGTGGTATAGTGTACAGTGTATATATATGACTTTAAAATTTAAATGAAAATGTATGAATTCAGTTTATTGTTAGTTGTTTTGGTTATTGTTTAGGTCTAGACCTACTCGATCAGGATTATTTTCTACATTGGTAGTAAAATGGCATTACTGAAGAGCTCAGTGACTTTCAACGTGGCACCGTCTTAGGATACTACCTTTTCAACAAGTAATTTCGTCAAATTTCTGCCCTGCTAGAGCTGTCCCCGGTCAACTGTACTTCAATTGTGAAGTAGAAACGTCTAAGAGCAACAATAGCTCAGCCGCGACGTGGTAGGCCACTGAAGCTCACAGAACGGGACCACCGCAGAGTGCTGAAGCGCGTGTAGTGGCATCCTCGGTTGCAACACTCGTTATCGAGTTCCAAACTGCCCCTCGAAAAAACGTCAGCACAAGAACTGTTCGTCGGGAGCTTCATGAAATGGGTTTCCATGGCCGAGCAGCCGCACACAAGCCTAAGATCACCATGCGCAAAGCGTTGGCTGGAGTGGTGTAACGCTCACCGTCTGGCAGTCCAACGGATGAACCAGGAGAACGCTACCTGCCCCGAATGCATAGTGCCAACTGTAAAGTTTGGTGGAGGAGGAATAATGAACACATACACATACACACACACATACACACACACACACACACACACACACACACACACACACACACACACACACACACACACACACACACACACACACACACACACACACACACACACACACACACACACACAGGTACAGGCAGGTACACACACACACACATACACACACACACACACACACACGCACTTGCACACACACACGCAGGCACACACACACACAGGCAGGCACACACACACACACATACATACACACACATACATACACATACACACACACACACACACATAGACACACATATACACACACACACACATACGCACATACACACACACACACTGGCGCACACACACACACACAGAGTAAATTACTTACTTACACACATACAAACCCTTGCAGTTGTCACACACTAAGCACACAAGTGTTTTTTTGTTATTAAACGCCCTTGAGAAGGAAGTAACAGTGTGTAGACCGTAAACTACGCCAGAGAGCTTGATGTCTCAAGGTGCCGACAGACCGACAGAGAGTCATCAGCATCTAAAGGACAGGTTGCTCTCACCTCCAGCTCCCGTTAGAAACCTGTTGTGGGCATTTCAGACATAATTATGATAACCTGAGTGAGTCATAGTGAGTCTAAGATGGTGGAATAAGGAAAACTTGTCCTCCTGTTCTATTCTATTGGGTTTCTATTCTACTCTATTCTACTCTATTCTATTCTACTCTATTCGATGTCTATTATTTCTATTTACTCTACTCTATTATAACTCTATTCTACTCGTACTCTATGCTATCTACGCTATTCTACTCTATTACTATTCTACTATATCTACTCTACTTCTATTCTATTCTACTCCTATTCTACTCTATTTCTATTCTACTCTATCGATGCTTTATATTCACTTTATTCTACTCTATTCTATTCTAATCTACTCTATTTCTACTCTACTCTCTCTACTCTATTCATTTCTATTTCTACTCTTATTTCTTTTTCTACTTCGACTCTATTCTAACTCTAGTTTCTATTGCTACTGCTAGTCTAGCTTCTATTCTACTCTAAGTTCATTCAACTCTATTCTATTCTATTCTACTCTATTCTACCTTATTCTACTCTATTCTCTCTATTCTATTCTATAACTCTATTTCTATTCTATTCTATTCTCTCTAATACTCTACTCTATTCTACCCTATTATATTCTATTCTACTCAACTCTAATTCTACGTCTATTCTACTCTATTCTATTCTATTCTATTCTACTCGATTCTAATCTATTCTACTCTAATTCTACTCTATCTCTATTCTATTCTATTCTATTCTACTCTATTCTATGTCTATTCGACTCTAACTCTTATCTATTCACTCTATTCTTCTAACCTATTCCTATTCTTGCTATTCTACTCTATTCTATTCTTCTATTCTATTCTACTCTATTCTACTCTATTCTACTCTATTCTATTCTATTCTACTCTACTCTATTCTACTCTATTCTACTCTATTCTATTCTATTCTATTCTACTCTATTCTATTCTATTCTACTCTATTCTACTCTACTCTATTCTATTCTATTCTATTCTACTCTATTCTATTCTATTCTACTCTACTCTATTCTACTCTATTCTACTCTATTCTATTCTATTCTATTCTACTCTATTCTATTCTATTCTATTCTACTCTACTCTATTCTACTCTATTCTACTCTACTCTACTCTATTCTATTCTACTCTGTTCTATTCTATTCTATTCTATTCTACTCTACTCTATTCTACTCTATTCTACTCTATTCTATTCTATTCTATTCTACTCTATTCTATTCTATTCTACTCTACTCTATTCTACTCTATTCTACTCTACTCTACTCTATTCTATTCTACTCTATTCTATTCTATTCTATTCTACTCTACTCTATTCTACTCTATTCTACTCTACTCTACTCTATTCTATTCTACTCTATTCTATTCTATTCTATTCTACTCTACTCTATTCTACTCTATTCTACTCTATTCTACTCTACTCTACTCTATTGGGTTTCTATTCTACTCTATTCTATTCTATTCTACTCTATTCTACTCTATTGGGTTTCTACTCTATTCTACTCTACTCTACTCTATTGTACTCTACTCTATTCTATTCTATTCTACTCTATTCT